>NC_142167.1:24317926-24524631 GCF_029865625.1 Vigna umbellata | reverse complement strand
AGAAAGAACATAAAGTGGCTCAAATTCTCACACAGGGCATTTGTGTCACAATCAATTCAACTCTCAAACATCATGATCATCTTCCAAGCAAAGAAAAGCAAGGATCCACATCTCAGAGTATCAATGAAGTGAAGGAAAACTGACAACCGAACCACAATCCAGAATTTACGAAAAGCATGCACAACTGTACACAGAAACACAACAAACTACATAAAAAAAACGAAAAAAACACGAACAAAGAAAAGAAACAACCTCCCCTAATTATTTTTGATGAAGGGTCGCACCTCCCACAAAAGTTGTGCATAAAAGAATGCAGTATAGTACTAGGAAGTGACTCCTAGGTCGTCTCTCAAGGACCAAATGTGGTTCAATCTCAGATTAACACGTAGTGGAGGGGGGGTTTGTGAATGAGTTTTGTGAATGCAGATGGACTAATTAAAACCAATATAAACACGGAGGTAAACACAAAATTAAAATGGTGGTCATTAAAAGTAACCTTACAACTAAATTATCACAACTAAACATAATAATCAACATTAAAGTGATCAAGCAGTAAACTGAACGGTCCTAAAATAAGGTGTGGAACTAATTTAAATGCACTAGAGAAATATGAAAACTCATCTAACACTATTGAACTGCAAAGAGTTACCCTTCGAAGCCCAACGCAGCCGAATGACATGGATGCAACATTTATACGAAATAAGTACTAAAGAAATTGTGTGACCAGTAAGTTGAAATAAAACGAGCAAGCTGCTTCTAAATGCATTTCAATGTATTAATAAAAAAACATTTTTTGATGCAAGTGTGAATAAAGAAAGGATTAAAAAAACCTTCCTAGCACGTGCGCGTCATCCAATAATCATCAACTTGGCTTTGTACAAGAAATTAAATGAACTTCATCACCGTGAAGGTGCTACCTCTTATGCTCCAAAGCAATTGAATAAAATTCCTTTTCTCAAAGCCTACCACCGTACACCTGCTACTTGTGCCTCCAAATGCTTCAATTATGTGACCCTCCTTACTCCAACCTAATCTACTTCCACCTCATTCCCGTGCACACCATGCCCTTCTCGCTTCTTCTTTAATCAACCTTCCAGCAGACTTGCACCCGTGCACACCATTCTCCTACTACATCAACAACGCGCCCTGCTGCAGCGCTTCTGTTGCCTTCCTACTTCCAACCGAGACAACACTTCTTCAATGATGGCAGCCGTGCGCCTCACTTCTTCCAGGACGTCCAACACGCGACACGTTGCACAGGCTTCTTCCGAAATGGAACAGCTCCACCACACCACTTCCCACTTCCCTCAAACGTTCCATTTCTCTGAATAAAAATAAGGACACCATCCAACTTCTTCCTTCCATACGCTCCCTTCATTCCAGCCTTCTCCGTGCAGCTACTGGAATCAGCGCCCCTCTTTTTGAAAGTGAATACTCCAAAAAAAACGTTTCCAGCCCCTCCCAAGTTAAATCATCATTTCTCCAGCCAAAGAAAATAACGTGCATAGTGTAGCAGAAAAAACAAGGGCACAATGAATCACTGTTTCATCCCCAGAAAAAAAGAATATTTGTTTCTTTCCTTCATTATTTCAAAACAACGTTCTCGGAAAAGACTAAGCTCCCAAAAAATGAAAAGATAATTGGTCCGTGTTCAAGTGGCGGCTGTGCACAAGGGCCGTGTGTCCCTCTTTTAATAAGGGTAGGGTCCACACACAAATTACAAACCCTAACCTAAAAGGATATGTCCTAAAAAAATATTTTACAAAATTCCCCTTAAAAGGGTCCAAAACACCTAATTCTAATTAAGGGCTTCTAGAAAACGAAATTACAACTTTAATTAGAATCTAAATGACTAAATGTTGAGCCTTTGAGTGTGTCACTCAATACCCAATGCTCCAGATGATGTTTCCAACAACTGCCCTGCAACCAAAATGCACTTAATCAGCTCAGAAAACCCAAATTAGCACAATTACGAATTTCCGACCAATTAAGCAGAATTCGGAAAACGGGAAATGACAGACAATTAAACACAATTCCCTGGTTTTATTTAAGGTCCAATAAACTAAATATAATTCCAGAAATAACGACTCATCAAAATAGACACATTAGTCTTTTGCACTCCTGGGCAAAACCAAAACGAAAACCAGGGAACTCTCAACATCAGGGAGCTAACACAGACTCGAACAGACAAACAACAAGACTCCAAACAGAACACAGTTGCACATTCTCACAAAATTGGACGGTAAAAGGATAGGCAGAATCCCACACAGAGTCAATGAAAGCAAATACTCAAAGAATCTCCCAAACAGTTCAGTACAAGGAAACATTCAATCAGTTCAAGAGATGAATCAAAAGCAACAGAGCCTCAACAGATGCACAATCAGTGTTTCTCTCAAGTGTTTAAGTAAATCAATGTCACTCAATGCACTCAAGAAAGCAATCACAAATAGACTTGGCAAGCCTCTAATATCAACACTCAAACATACGCATGTTCAAATCAAAAGGTCCTTTTCATGGTTGTAATGGGGCCAAGGACAAGGGAGGATATATCTGGATAAGAAGCTACAAACCATAAGGAACAGAGGAGCAACGGGGAACAGTGTAAACACATTCAAACACCCACAACCTCTAATTCCATCCTCTTAGTGACTCCATTATTCACAATTATTCACATTTTTTTTTTCACTATTTTTCTGCTCTCTTTTTTTTTCATCCTGTCTCTTTTTTTTCTCTCTTTTCAAAACAAAACTGTAAAAGACAAGATACACATATATTACCAAAACAAACAAGAGAGGAACCAACCAGCCAACTCATCGAAACCCCCAAGAGACCACACTTGTTCCAAAACACTTCCAAAGCTCCAAAATTCCCTAAGGTTAAGGTAATCATGGTTTTTCTCTTAGGCTAGTGTATGAGCATTCAAAACAAAGAAATGGGGAAGTATAGGCTCAAAAAGGGTTTTCAAAGGATTAGAACAAGGTAGCTTATTTGGCTAGAGAGGCTCAAGAACAAAACTGCCTTATCACTTCCAAACATGCATATCAATCAAGAATTATCAACAAGAGGCAAGCCAAGGCATATGTGCAAGCAATCAAGAGACATATCACACAAGAAAGAAAGAACATAAAGTGGCTCAAATTCTCACACAGGGCATTTGTGTCACAATCAATTCAACTCTCAAACATCATGATCATCTTCCAAGCAAAGAAAAGCAAGGAATCCACATCTCAGAGTATCAATGAAGTGAAGGAAAACTGACAACCGAACCACAATCCAGAATTTACGAAAAGCATGCAAAACTGTACACAAGACACAACAAACTACATAAAAAACCGAAAACGAACAAAGAAACAACCTCCTAATTATTTTGATGAAAGGGTCGCACCTCCCACAAAAGTTGTGCATAAAGAATGCAGTATAGTACTAGGAAGTGACTCCTAGGTCGTCTCTCAAGGACCAAATGTGGTTCAATCTCAGATTAACACGTAGTGGAGGGGGGGTTTGTGAAGAGTTTTGTGAATGCAGATGGACTAAATTAAAACACGAATATAAACACGGAGGTAAACACAAAATTAAAATGGTTGGTCATTAAAAGTAACCTTACAACTAAATTATCACAACTAAACATAATAATCAACATTAAAGTGAATCAAGCAGTAAACTGAACGGTCCTAAAATAAGGTGTGGGAACTAATTTAATGCACTAGAGAAATATGAAAACTCATCTAACACTATTGAACTGCAAAGAGTTACCCTTCGAAGCCCAACGCAGCCAGAATGACATGGGATGCACATTTATACGAAAGAAGTACTAAAAGAAATTGTGTGACCAGTAAAGTTGAAATAAAACGAGCAAGCTGCTTCTAAATGCATTTCAATGTATATAATAAAAAACATTTTTGATGCAAGTGTGAATAAAGAAAAGGATTAAAGAAACCTTCCTAGCACGTGCGCGTCATCCAATAATCAATCAACTTGCTTTGTACAAGAAATTAAATGAACTTCATCACCGTGAAGTTGCTCCCTTATGCTCCAAAGCAATTGAATAAAATTCCTTTTCTCAAAGCTACCACCGTACACCTGCTACTTGTGCCCTCCAAATGCTTCAATTGATGTGACCATCCTTACTCCAACCTAATCTACTTCCACTCATATTCCCGTGCACACCATGCCCTTCTTCAGCTTCTTCTTTAATCAACCTTCCAGCAGCTTGCACCGTGCACACCATTCCTCTACTACATTGAACAACGCGCCCTGCTGCCAGCTGCTTCTGTTGCCTTCCTACTTTCCAACCGAGACAACACTTCTTCAATGATGTGGCAGCCGTGCGCCTCACTTCTTCCAGGACGTCCAACATGCGCACGCTGCACAAGCTTCTTCCGAAATGGAATCAGCTCCTACCACACCACTTCACCACTTCCCTCAAAACGTTCCATTCTCTGAATAAAATAAGGACACCATCCAGCTTCTTCCTTCCATACGCTCCCTTCATTCCAGCCCTTCTCCGTGCAGCTACTGGAATCAGCGCCCCTCTTTTTGAAAAGTGAATACTCCAAAAAAAACGTTCCAGCCCCTCCCAAGTTAAATCATCATTTCTCCAAGCCAAGAAAAATAACGTGCATAGTGTAGCAGAATAAAACAAGGGCACAATGAATCACTGTTTCATCCTCCAAGAAAAAAAGAATATTTGTTCTTCCTTCATTATCAAAACAACGTTCTCGGAAAAAGACTAAGCTCCCAAAAAATGAAAGAGTAATTGGTCCGTGTCAAGTGGCGGCTGTGCACAAGGGCCGTGTGTCCCTCTTTTAATAAGGGTAGGGTCCACACACAAAAATTACAAAACCCTAACCTAAAAGGCATATGTCCTAAAAAAATATTTTTACAAAATTGCCCCTAAAAGGGTCCAAAACACCTAATTCTAATTAAGGGCTTCTAGAAAACGAAATTACAACTTTAATTAGAATCTAAATGACTAAATGTTGAGCCTTTGAGTGTGTCACTCAATATCCCAATGCTCCAGATGATGTTTCCACAACTGCCCTGCAACCAGAAATGCACTTAATCAGCTCAGAAAACCAAATTAGCACAATTACGAATTTCCGACCAAATTAAGCAGAATTCGGAAAACGGGGAAATGACAGACAATTAAACACAATTCCCTGGTTTATTTAAGTGCAATAAACTAAATATAATTCCAGAAATAACGACTCACAAAAATAGACCACACTTAGTCTTTTGCACTCCTGGGCAAAACCAAAACGAAAACCAGGGAACTCTCAAACATCAGGGAGCTAACACAGACTCGACAGACAGACAACAAAGACTCCAAAACAGAAACACAGTTGCACAATTCTCACAAAATCTGGACGGTAAAAGGTATAGGCAGAATCCCACACAGAGTCAATGAAAGCAAATACTCAAAGAATCATCCAAACAGTTCAGTACAAGGAAAACATTCAATCAATTCAAGAGATGAATCAAAAGCAACAGAGCCTCACAGATGCACACAATCAGTGTTTCTCTCAAGTGTTTAAGGTAAATCAATGTCACCAATGCACTCAAGAAAGCAATCACAAATAGACTTGGCAAGCCTCTAATATCAACACTCAAAACACATACGCATGTTCAAATCAAAAGGTCTTTTCATGGTTGTAATGGGGCCAAGGACAAGGGAGGATATATCTGGGATAAGAAGCTACAAACCATAAGGAACAGAGGAGCAATGGGGAACAAGTGTAAACACATTCAAACACACCCACAACCTCTAATTCCATCCTCTTCTTGACTCCATTATTCACATATTCACATTTTTTTTTTCACTATTTTTCTGCTCTCTTTTTTTTTCATCCTGTCTCTTTTCTTTTCTCTCTTTTCAAAACAAAACTGTAAAAGACGAGATACACATATATTTACCAAAACAAACAAGAAGAGGAACCAACCAGCCAACTCATCAGAAACCCAAGAGACCACACTTGTTCCCAAAACACTTCCAAAGCTCCAAAATTCCTAAGGTTAAGGTAATCATGGTTTTCTCTTAGGGCTAGTGTATGAGCATTCAAAACAAAGAAATGTGGGAAAGTATAGGCTCAAAAAGGGTTTTCAAAGGATTAGAACAAGGTAGGCTTATTTGGCTAGAGAGGCTCAAGAACAAAACTGCCTTTATCACTTCCAAACATGCATATCAATCAAGAATTATCAACAAGAGGCAAGCCAAGGCATATGTGCAAGCAATCAAGAGACATATCACACAAGAAAGAACATAAAGTGGCTCAAATTCTCACACAGGGCATTTGTGTCACAATCAATTCAACTCTCAAACATCATGATCATCTTCCAAGCAAAGAAAAGCAAGGAATCCACATCTCAGAGTATCAATGAAGTGAAGGAAAACTGACAACCGAACCACAATCCAGAATTTACGAAAAGCATGCAAAACTGTACACAAGACACAACAAACTACATAAAAACCGAAACACGAACAAAGAAACAACCTCCCCTAATTATTTTGATGAAAGGGTCGCACCTCCCACAAAAGTTGTGCATAAAAGAATGCAGTATAGTACTAGGAAGTGACTCCTAGGTCGTCTCTCAAGGACCAAATGTGGTTCAATCTCAGATTAACACGTAGTGGGGGGGGTTTGTGAAGAGTTTTGTGAGTGCAGATGGACTAAATTAAAACACGAATATAAACACGGAGGTAAACACAAAATTAAAATGGTTGGTCATTAAAAGTAACCTTACAACTAAATTATCACAACTAAACATAATAATCAACATTAAAGTGAATCAAGCAGTAAACTGAACGGTCCTAAAATAAGGTGTGGGAACTAATTTAAATGCACTAGAGAAATATGAAAACTCATCTAACACTATTGAACTGCAAAGAGTTACCCTTCGAAGCCCAACGCAGCCAGAATGACATGGATGCACATTTATACGAAAGAAGTACTAAAAGAAATTGTGTGACCAGTAAGTTGAAATAAACGAGCAAGCTGCTTCTAAATGCATTTCAATGTATATAATAAAAAAACATTTTTGATGCAAGTGTGAATAAAGAAAAGGATTAAAGAAACCTTCCTAGCACGTGCGCGTCATCCAATAATCAATCAACTTGCTTTGTACAAGAAATTAAATGAACTTCATCACCGTGAAGTTGCTCCCTTATGCTCCAAGCAATTGAATAAAATTCTTTTCTCAAAGCCTACCACCGTACACCTGCTACTTGTGCCCTCCAAATGCTTCAATTGATGTGACCACTCCTTACTCCAACCTAATCTACTTCCACCTCATATTCCCGTGCACACCATGCCCTTCTTCAGCTTCTTCTTAATCAACCTTCCAGCAGCTTGCACCGTGCACACCATTCTCCTACTACATTCAACAACGTGCCCTGCTGCCAGCTGCTTCCGTGGCCTTCCTACTTTCCAACCGAGACAACACTTCTTCAATGATGTGGCAGCCGTGCGCCTCACTTCTTCCAGGACGTCCAACACGCGCACGCTGCACAAGCTTCTTCCGAAATGGAATCAGCTCCTACCACACCACTTCACCACTTCCCTCAAACGTTCCATTTCTCTGAATAAAAATAAGGACACTGATAACAGTTGAAAAACTGTTATTTTCATGATTAAAATTGACACTAAAAGCAACCTTTACACTTAGAAACTAGCTTGAAATCATGCTTTTCTGTATATTTTGGAAATAAGAGAGCTGGACAGGTTATGCTTGATTTCAGTGTTTTGTGCAGGTTTTAAGGTGAATTTGGTAAAGAAGTGAAGAAGGAGAGAGATGAAATCAGAAAAGACAATAAAAAGTGCAAAAGGAGAAGCCGAAGTCACCGCTCAGCGGCAGTTTACCGCTGAGCGGCACTCAGGAGTTTGCGGGAGGTCCGCTGAGGGGCAAAATGGCCGCTGAGGGGAGAAAACAAGTCACGCACTCACCGCTGAGCGGTATTTTACCGCTGAGCGGTATTTTACCGCTGAGCGGTACTCTGGAAGTCACGGGAGATCCGCTGAGGGGCAAAATGGCCGCTGAGGGGAGAAAACAAGTCACGCAATCACCGCTGAGCGGTAGTTTACCGCTGAGACTCTGACTAAAACTCTTGCACAATTACCTAAAGAGTTGAAAACTGCTGCACAGGTGCAAACTCAGTTGTGCGAATTATGTGGAGGTGATCATATCAATGGTCAATGTGCTTTTCCAGTGGAGGCCTTGGAGGATGTTAATTTCATGGCTAATCAATTTCCATACCGTCAAGGGAATTACAATCAAGGGTGGAAACCACATCCAAGCATTGGTCAAGGACAAACTGGGCAAGCAAATCAATATAATAAGCAGCAGCAACAACCTTTTGGCAACAGTTATCTATGCTTAATGAAAAATCAACAAGGTTGGAAGAAACTCTTCAGCAATTCATACAGAAACCGAATCTTCTCAAAAGAACACTGAAGCTGCTATAAAGAATTTGGAGATTCAAATGGGTCAGATTACCAAGCAATTGGAAGAAAGGCCAAATAGAAATTTTGGGGCTAATACTGAGGTTAACCCTAGAGAAGAGTGCAAAGTGGTAAAGAGTGTGAATGAAGAGATAATTGAGTTAGAAGAAGGAGAAACAGAAGAAAGAAGAGAAATAGAGAGCAAAAAAATTTTTCCTTTTCCAATAAATCAAGAGAAACAAATGTTAACTATAGGGAAGAAAAAGGTAAAGAAAGCTCTCCTTGATTTAGGTTAAAGTGTTAACTTGATACCTTATTCTTTACTGGAGCAAATCGGCAATGTTAAAATGAAACATGCAAAGATTAAAATAGTAATGGCCAATGGATCTTCAAAGGAGCCATGTGGGATGGTAGAGGACATTATAGTTTGTGTGGCAAACTTCAGTTCTTGGCAGACTTGTGGTGATGAAGATGGAGACTGAGAAGATACCTATCATACTTGGAAGATCGTTTATGAAAACGGCCAGGGCTATCATAGATGTAAATGAAGGTATAGTGGTGCTCCAGGATAGAGAGGAGAGAGTGGTAGATGTTTTCAAAGATGAGATGCAAGCAAAGGAGGAAGAAGCTAGTTATAAAGCTGCATTTCGAGATGCACCCATGACTAGCCGTAAAGATGAAAATCTTGAGGTTTCAGGTAACCATTGTTTGTTGTTTCAGGTACCCAAGGTAGAAGAGATTGGAAGAGGAGAAGAAATTCCTAGAGACTGGAAGAAAAGAAGACTCCAACTTGGCACACCTGTTAGAATCAAGAACAAGTTGTGGGTTGTGAAGGGCTTTAAAGAGAAGGAGATGATAGAGATAGAGTCTCCATGTTCTAGAAGAACCAAAACAGTTCAAAGGAAACAGCTGAGGAGTTGGTGGAATAACAACATCAATTACAAAGAAGATGGAACTTGAACTTTATTGGTCAAGCTAATGACATTAAAAGAGCGCTTGCTGGGAGGCAACCCAGTGAATTTAAAAACTTTTGATTTGGTTTTGTAATTTGTAATTTTGAACATTATTTCTGTATTTATTTTGTTGGATATAGCATCTACTGAAGGATGCTAGGTGGTTAAGTATCTACTGAAGGATACAATGGCTGTAACACCTACTGATGGGTGTTGGTGGATTTTGGGTCAGGCTCGTGACGTTAAACAAGCGCTACCTGGGAGGCAACCCAGTTGATTGAATATTTCTGTTTGTTTGTTTAGTTAGGGTTTGCATAAGCATTTTGAACATTGAATTGCAGGGAGCCAGTGAGGGGCATGTCTAGGAGGCACGTAGGTTAAGAAAAGAAGGAGAAGAGCACTTCACGAAAGTGCCGCTGAGCGGTACTTTACCGCTGAGCGGTACTCTCGCAGAATAGGGTTTTAGCTCCCCTTAGCGGGACCCGAGCCCATTAGGGTATTTTTACACCCTAAGCTGCGCATTCTTCACACTTTCAGACTTTTCTTTGCACAAACACTCCACATACCTTCTCCAAGGTTTTCCACATCTTTTCACTCTTCCTTCTTAAGAAAATTCTCTTCTACTCACTTTTCACTAGAGTGCCATCAAAGTTTGGGGTTGAAGAGAGCATTCTAGCTTGGAAGCATTCTCATTGCATCTAGTATCTCCACCCAAGTAAGTAAAATGCATTTTGTTCATTCTAGGGTTTTTGATTTTGAATATGATTGTCAAAGCATGAAGATTTAGGGGTTTTGATTTCTTTGCATGATTTGATGATATATTGATGTTTGAACCGATTAAACTGCATGCATGTATGAATGGAAAACTGAAAATTGCATTTGGGTGGAGTTAGGAAAGCTTTAAAACAGGTTTTCAAAAATCTGCAGAGTTACCGCTGAGGGTAAACTGCCGCTGAGCGGCACTATGCCAGATTTGATTTTCTGGTTTTGTGTGATCGGAATGTGGTACTGGTGGCGCTGAGGGGAAATTCTGGCCCTCAGCGGTGGTTTAGCTTCGAAAGGAGTTTGTTCTGTGTTTTACTAATGATTAACATCATGTTCTGTGGTTTGGTTTTGTGTTTGAATGTAGGAATGGCATCCTCATCCGGAAAAAGATTGAAAACCATGGCAAACAAGAGAAAGGAAAAGGAACCAGAGCAACCCCATTCTAGCAGGTTCTCTCTAGGAAACATGAGAAGCACTTTAAAGTGGTTCAGGACAGGAGATTCTGATGGAGAGAAAGGTTGGAATGATACCTAACCTTGCTCCTCAATTTGGAGAGCAAGTGTTAGGGAATGATTGGGGAAAGCTAGCCACTTATCCTGCACCTGCCAATATAGCTGTGGTTAAGGAATTTTACACCAATGCAAAGAAGATTGGTGATTATCCAACTGAGAATTATTTGGGCTATGTTAGAGGCCATGCTATCAGGTATGATCTGATTCAATTAATAACTTTCTGGACACTGTATGGGCTGGTGAGCAGTGCCAGTTTGCTCTTTGCATGGAGGAAGGTGCTGATTATGAGGATGTGGAGAGAGTACTGTGTATACCTGGAGGACACTTCCAAAGGAATAGATCTGGCTCAGTGGTTAACATTAGGAGGACGGATTTGACTCCTCTTGCAAAGTATTGGATGGCGTTTTCTCATGCCAACATTCAGCCATGTTCACATGTGTCAGATATTACTCTCAGCAGGGCATTTTTCATTTATTGTGCTATCAGAAATTTGAATGTTAATATTGGGCAGGTGATAGCTGATGAGATAGTGTGTGCGTGTAATACTTCAAACAATAAAGCACCACTAGGACATCCTTCTTTGATCACGCACCTTTGCAAGATAGCTGGGGTGGACACTTCTGCTCCACCTTTGAGAGGCCAAGAAAAGCTATTGATGAGGCCTACTATAGACAGTACTGTGGAGGTGATGATGCAGCTCAGCCAGTTCCACCACGCCGGCTCGTAGAGAGAGAGGGCCAGCACAGAGCCAGACGTCTGCTGAGACACATAAGCAGAGCCATTCCAGATGAGGGACATGTATATGTCTCTTATAGGGGCTCAGTTGCAGTCCATTCACAGAGGGCAGGTGGCCACTGCTGAGATGATTGTGGGGATGTATGATACCTCCAGCCCACAGGTGGACTATGGATGAATTCCATAATGTGGTAGCTTGGCCAGAGGAGCCAGTGCATGGAGGAGGAGTTGGAGCAGCTGAAGCTTCAGCTAGAGAGATGGAAGAAGATGAAGCTGATGATGATGATGCATTTGAAGATGATGAAGATGAGGAGGAAGAGGAAGATACAGAGGACAGCTCAGATTGATGAGGAGCTGAGATAGCATTTACTGATGAATGCTATCATGTGCTTATGCTTTGTGGTTTAAGTTTTCTGAACTTATTTGTTTTTGTTTTTAGATTAGGGTTTGATGTACTTTATTTGAAACCTGGTTTGTTATGATGGTTTGCTATTAACTGTGATTGTATGATAAGTAATGCTGAATGATGCTTATGATTGATGATGTTGAGATAGATGTGCACATTAAATGCTTATACAGGTGATTCACAAGCTTGTGAACAAATGCATGATATCATGATTGTGATTGTGAAATTAAGCAGGATGTGTATGTCAAATGTGAATGAGCTTATATGTGAGATTTGAGCTCCAGAGTTGTTGTTGAATGTATTACTTTGAAAGCATGAATGATTTTGCCCAGGTTTTCTATGATTGAATCAATTGCTTGTTTTGCATCATGTGATCAAGGCCATTGTTGAAAACCTTTTTATTGGCCAAATTCATAAAATTGCCCACTAAAAGAGAACACTGTGTGTTCTATCTTTGAACCCTTAGCCTTGAATATACACTGAAAACCCTTGATTGAAAATCTTTACCTTGAGTTAAGTAGAAGATCTTGTGTGGTATTATTAAATATTCAAGTTTGGGGTTGTTGGGAAAAACATGAAAAGCATTGAGCTAAGAGTTAAAAAAAGTAAGAATATGCAAAGAAAAAGAAAAGAAAAGAAAAAGAAGCAAAGCTCAATGCAAAGGCAAAAGAAAGTTGGGAATGAATAAGATGATTGTGTTGTTATGATTCTATTAACTCAAGGATTTGTGATCCAGAAAAACAAATTTTCTTGTTAGCCCAGCCACATATAAGCCATAGAAAAGTCCTTGTGATGATGCATGCTTGTGAATGTTTTGATTGTGGTAAAATGAAAGGCAAAGTTAATTCATGTAACATTGTGATAGTAGAGTGAATGAGTGATCATCTCTTATACACTTGAGTGTGAGTGAAACACTTGACTGAGTGAGGAAATATCACATGAACACATGAACATCCATGTTTAATTGATTGATCATTCATGAAAATAGCATTTGTTGGAATTTAAATGACTTTGTGAATACTAAAACATGTGCACATCTTGATCGAACTCTTGTTCATAAGCTTGAGTGAAGTTTTTGCTTATTTGAAAAGAAGATTTTTGAATGAAGTGAATCATCATATGAATTGGTTTAAAGATAGAGTTACATCTTATTTGCTTGAGGACAAGCAAAAGTTTTAAGTTTGGGGTTGTGATAACAGTTGAAAAAACTGTTATTTTATGATTAAAATTGACACTAAAAGCAACCTTTACACTTAGAAACTAGCTTGAAATCATGCTTTCTTCATATTTTTAGAAATAAGAGAGCTGGACAGGTTTATGCTTGATTTCAGTGTTTTGTGCAGGTTTTAAGGTGAATTTGGTGAAAGAAGTGAAGAAGAGAGAGAATTGAAATCAGAAAAGACAACAAAAAGTGCAAAAAGGAGAAGCCGAAGTCACCGCTCAGCGGCAGTTTACCGCTGAGCGGCACTCAGGAGCTTGCGGGAGGTCCGCTGAGGGGCAAAATGGCCGCTGAGGGGAGAAAACAAGTCACGCACTCACCGCTGAGCGGTATTTACCGCTGAGCGGCACTTTAATGGGCTTGGATTGACTTTTGTAATTTACGAATGATATATAAGCTTTAGGGTTTCTAGGGTTAGGCATGTTTGGCAGAAACGAAGCAAACACTCTCTCTTCCACCCCTTGGGGTAGATTGGGAGATGGTGACAGCTCTCCTCTTCTCTTTCTCGGGTTTATTCTTTCATTCTTTCATTGTAATTCATTTAGGTTCACCATGAATATGGTGAACTAAACTCTGTATGTTTGTTGGGGAATCAATGAATCTTGTGAAACTCTCATATATGGAATCTGTTTTTACATCTTTTAATTAAGACTTATGCTTTCTTTTCATCATTAGTTAGGGTTTTCCTCTTTGCTTAATGCTTGCATTGTTTAAACTCATTCGATGCATGATTATTGGTTTTGTCGATACGGGCACGTACGGGGAAGTCTAGATCCGGGGAATTTCTCCCAATATGATATTGGTTGTCGTTAAGCTCTGCACTTATGAACTGATCATTAGGAATGCTAGGAATTGTATGAACTCGTGATTAGGGAGAAAGCCTTCTAGAAAGGTACTTAGAGAGTGGCATTAACAATGATGATTTGAATGTTGAATTCCTAAAATATATGAGAGTGGATAAGATGAAATTGACCCCCAACAACATATTCATATCTATATTTCATTGAAAGTGTTTATCTTCTGCTTTTTGCCATTGATCAAAATTCATGCATACATGTTTTTTTCTGTCTTGCATATTAAACCCCAAATATTTCGTTGTAAGTTTAGTTAATCAAGAAACCACATAACAAAACTAGGCCGTGAGTCCTTTGGAAGAACGATACTTGGTCTTACCAAGTTTATTACTTGAACGATTCGGTCATACTTGCCGATTGAAAAACAAGTTTGTGACATCATAATTTGGTGTTCATAAATTTGTCCATCAAGATCTCCAATAGGGAAATTAAGAGGATTTTGGAGAAGATTGTCCAGCCCAACAGGAGAGATTGGAGCAATAGGTTGGACGATGCTCTTTGGGCTCACAGGACAGCCTACAAAGCACCGATAGGGATGTCTCCCTACCGGGTTGTCTTCGGAAAGGCATGCCACCTACCGGTCGAGATTGAGCATCGGGCATATTGGGCTGTGAAGATTTGCAACTTCTCCATGGACCAGCTGAGAGGAAAGAAAAGTTGCAACTGAATGAATTGGATGAGATCCGATTGGAGGCATATGAAAACTCGAAGTTCTACAAGGAAAGGACAAAGAAGTTCCATGATAGTTCTATTGTTAGAAAGGACTTCGGGTTGGCCAACAGTTTTGTTATAAACTCTAGACTCGGCCCTCATGGGTGGTAAGTTGAGATCAAAATGGACTGGACCTTTATTTGACTAATGTTTACCCTTATGGTGCATAGAGATCCAAAGTCCATCTACAGCTAAATCTTCAAGGTGAACGGCATAGACTGAAGCCTTTCCTCAGCAACCCTTCTTTAGTGGATGTAGTGATGGAGGAGACGTCTTTGGTCCACCCCTATCCTCCCATCTGACTCAGGGAGTTTCTTTCTCCTTCCCTCCTCACTTTTATTGCACTTTGTCGATATTTGATGATTGTTCTGATTTTTGATCTACTGTTATGACACACTGAGGACATTGTGTCGTTTAAGTGTGGTATATTAGGGGAGGTTGTTTCGTTGTTCGTGTTTCGGTTTTTATGTAGTTTGTTGTGTCTTGTGTACAGTTTTGCATGCTTTTCGTAAATTCTGGATTGTGGTTCGGCTGTCAGTTTTCCTTCACTTCATTGATACTCTGAGATGTGGATTCCTTGCTTTTCTTTGCTTGGAAGAGATCATGATGTTTGAGAGTTGAATTGATTGTGACACAAATGCCCTGTGTGAGATTTGAGCCACTTATGTTCTTTCTTGTGTGATATGTCTCTTGATTGCTTGCACATATGCCTTGGCTTGACTCTGTTGATAATTCTTGATTGATATGCATGTTTGGAAGTGATAAAGGCAGTTTTGTTCTTGAGCCTCTCTAGCCAAATAAGCCTACCTTGTTTTAATCCTTTGAAAACCCTTTTTGAGCCTATACTTTCCCCCATTTCTTTGTTTTGAATGCTCAAACACTAGCCCTAAGAGAAAAACCATGATTACCTTAACCTTAGGGAATTTTGGAGCTTTGGAAGTGTTTTGGGAACAAGTGTGGTCTCTTGGGGGTTTCTGATGAGTTGGCTGGTTGGTTCCTCTTCTTGTTTGTTTTGGTAAATATATGTGTATCTTGTCTTTTACAGTTTTGTTTTGAAAAGAGAGAAAAGAAAAGAGACAGGATGAAAAAAAAAAGAGAGCAGAAAAATAGTGAAAAAAAAATGTGAATAATTGTGAATAATGGAGTCAAGAAGAGGATGGAATTAGAGGTTGTGGTGTGTTGAATGTGTTTACACTTGTTCCCCATTGCTCCTCTGTTCCTTATGGTTTGTAGCTTCTTATCCAGATATATCCTCCCTTGTCCTTGGCCCCATTACAACCATGAAAAGACCTTTTGATTTGAACATGCGTATGTGTTTGAGTGTTGATATTAGAGGCTTGCCAAGTCTATTTGTGATTGCTTTCTTGAGTGCATTGAGTGACATTGATTTACCTTAAACACTTGAGAGAAACACTGATTGTGTGCATCTGTGAGGCTCTTTGCTTTTGATTCATCTCTTGAACTGATGAATGTTTTCCTAGTACTGAACTGTTTGGATGATTCTTTGAGTATTTGCTTTCATTGACTCTGTGTGGGATTCTGCCTATACCTTTTACCGTCCAGATTTTGTGAGAATTGTGCAACTGTGTTTTGTTTTGGAGTCTTTGTTGTCTGTCTGTCGAGTCTGTGTTAGCTCCCTGATGTTTGAGAGTTCCCTGGTTTCGTTTTGGTTTTGCCCAGGAGTGCAAAAGACTAAGTGTGGTCTATTTTGATGAGTCGTTATTTCTGGAATTATATTTAGTTTATTGCACTTAATAAACCAGGGAATTGTGTTTAATTGTCTGTCATTTCCCCGTTTTCCGAATTCTGCTTAATTTGGTCGGAAATTCGTAATTGCTAATTTGGTTTTTCTGAGCTGATTAAGTGCATTTCTGGTTGCAGGGCAGTTGTGGAAACATCATCTGGAGCATTGGGATATTGAGTGACACACTCAAAGGCTCAACATTTAGTCATTTAGATCTAATTAAAGTTGTAATTTCGTTTTCTAGAAGCCCTTAATTGAATTAGGTTTTTGGACCCTTTTAGGGCAATTTTGTAAAAATTTTTTAGGACATATGCTTTTAGGTTAGGGTTGTAATTTTGTGTGTGGACCCTACCCTATTAAAGAGGGACACACGACCCTTGTGCACAGCCGCCACTTGACCGGACCAATTACTCTTTCATTTTTTGGACCTTAGTCTTTTTCCGAGAACGTTGTTTTGATAATGAAGGAAGAACAAATATTCTTTCTTTCTTGGAAGATGAAACAGTGATTCATTGTGCCCTTGTTTTATTCTGCTACACTATGCACGTTATTTTTCTTGGCTTGGAGAAATGATGATTTAACTTGGGAGGGGCTGGAACGTTTTTTTTGGAGTATTCACTTTTCAAAAGAGGGGCGCTGATTCCAGTAGCTGCACGGAGAAGGGCTGGAATGAAGGGAGCGTATGGAAGGAAGAAGCTGGATGGTGTCTGATGGCCAAATTTATGAACACCAAATTATGATGTCACAAACTTGTTTTCAATCGGCAAGTATGACCGAATCGTTCAAGTAATAAAACTTGGTAAGACCAAGTATCGTTCTTCCCAAAGGACTCACGGCCTAGTTTAGTTATGTGATTTCTTATTAACTAAGACTTACAAACGAATATTGGGGTTTAAAATGCAAGACAGAAAATAAACATGTATGCATGAATTTGATCAATGGCAAAAAGCAAAAGATAAACACTTTCAATGAAATTTATGTATGGATATGTTGTTGGGGTCAATTTCATCTTATCCACTCTCATATATTTTAGGAATTCAACGATCAAATCATCATTGTTAATGCCACTCTCTAATGTACCTTTCCAGAAGGCTTCTCCCTAATCACGAGTTCATACAATTCCTAGCATTCCTAATGATCAGTTCATAAGTGCAGGAGCTTAACGACAACCAATATAAAATTGGGAGAAATTCCCCGGATCTAGACTTCCCCGTACGTGCCCGTATCGACAAAACCAATAATCATGCATCGAATGAGTTAAACAATGCAAGCATTAAGCAAAGAGGAAAAACCCTAACTAATGATGAAAGAAAGCATAAGTCTTAATTAAAAGATGTAAAAACAGATTCCATATATGAGAGTTTCACAAGATACATTGATTCCCCAACAAACATACAGAGTTTAGTTCACCATATTCATGGTGAACCTAGATGAATTACAATGAAAGAATGAAAGAATAAACCCTAAAAAGGTGAAGAGGAAGCCTCAGCATCCAAGATCCTCCTTCAAAGGGGTGGAGAGAGAGTGTTTGCTCGTTCCAGCCAGAGATACCTAACCCTAGGAAACCCTAAAGCTTATATATCATTCGTAAATTACAAAAAGTCAAGTCCAAGCCCATTAAAGTGCCGCTCAGCGGTAAAATACCGCTCAGCGGTGAGTGCGTGACTTGTTTTCTCCCCTCAGCGGCCATTTTGCCCCTCAGCGGACCTCCCGCAATCCTGAGTGCCGCTCAGCGGTAAACTGCCGCTGAGCGGTGACTTCGGCTTCTCCTTTTGCACTTTTTATTGTCTTTTCTGATTTCATCTCTCTCCTTCTTCACTTCTTTCACCAAATTCACCTTAAAACCTGCACAAAAACACTGAAATCAAGCATAAACCTGTCCAGCTCTCTTATTTCCAAAAATATAAAGAAAAGCATGATTTCAAGCTAGTTTCTAAGTGTAAAGGTTGCTTTTAGTGTCAATTTTAATCATGAAAATAACAGTTTTTCAACTGTTATCACAACCCCAAACTTAAAACTTTGCTTGTCCTCAAGCAAATAAGATGTAACTCATCTTCAACCAATTCATATGATGGTTCACTTCATTCAAAAATCTTCTTTTCAAGATAAGCAAAAACTTCACTCAAACTTATGACCAAGAGTTCAATCAAGATGTGCACATGCTTTAGTGTTCACAAAGTCATTTAAATTCCAACAAATGCTATTTTCATGAATGATCAATCAATTAAGCATGGATGTTCATGTGTTCATGTGATATTTCCTCACTAAGTCAAGTGTTTCACTCACACTCAAGTGTATAAGAGATGATCACTCATTCACTCTACTATCACAATGTTACATGAATTAACTTTGCCTTTCATTTTACCACAATCAAAAACATTCACAAGCATGCATCATCACAAGGACTTTTCTATGGCTTATAATGTGGCTGGGCTAACAAGAAAATTGGTTTTTCTGGATCACAAAATCCTTGAGTTAAGAGAATCATAACAACACAATCATCTTATTCATTCCCAACTTTCTTTTGCCTTTGCATTGAGCTTTGCTTCTTTTTCTTTTCTTTTCTTTTTCTTTGCATATTCTTACTTTTTAGCTCTTAGCTCAATGCTTTTCATGTTTTCCCAACAACCCCAAACTTGAACATTTAACAATACCACACAAGATCTTCTACTTAACTCAAGGTAAAGATTTTCAATCAAGGGTTTTCAGTGTATATTCAAGGCTAAGGGTTCAAAGGATAGAACACAAGTGTTCTCTTTTAGTGGGCTAATTTTATGAATTTGGCCAATAAAAAGGTTTTCAACAAATGGCCTTGATCACATGATGCAAAACAAGCAATTGATTCAATCATAGAAAACCTGGGCAAAACCATTCATGCTTTCAAAGTAATAGCATTCAACAATAACAACTCTGGAGCTCAAAATCTCACATATAAGCTCATTCACATTTGACATACACATCCTGCTTAATTTCACAATCACAATCATGATATCATGCATTTGTTCACAAAGCTTGTGAATCACCTGTATAAGCATTTTAATGTGCACATCATCTCAACATCAATCAATCATAAGCATCATTCAGCATTACTTATCATACAATCACAGTTAATAGCAAACCATCATAACAAACCAGGTTTCAAATAAAGTACATCAAACCCTAATCTAAAAACAAAAACAAATAAGTTCAGAAAACTTAAACCACAAAGCATAAGCACATGATAGCATTCATCAGTAAATGTTATCTCAGCTCCTCATCAATCTGAGCTGTCCTCTGTATCTTCCTCTTCCTCCTCATCTTCATCATCTTCAAATGCATCATCATGATCAGCTTCATCTTCTTCCATCTCTCTAGCTGAAGCTTCAGCTGCTCCAGCTCCTCCTCCATGCACTGGCTCCTCTGGCCAAGCTACCACATTATGGAATTCATCCATAGTCCACCTGTGGGCTGGAGGTGTATCATACATCCCCACAATCATCTCAGCAGTGGCCACCTGCCCTCTGTGAATGGACTGCAACTGAGCCCCTATAAGAGACATATACATGTCCCTCATCTGGAATGGCTCTGCTTCATGTGTCACAGCAGACGTCTGGCTCTGTGCTGGCCCTCTCTCTCTACGAGCATGGCGTGGTGGAACTGGCTGAGCTGCATCATCACCTCCACAGTACTGTCTATAGTAGGCCTCATCAATAGCTTTTCTTGGCCTCTCAAAAGGTGGAGCAGAAGTGTCCACCCCAGCTATCTTGCAAAGGTGCGTGATCAAAGAAGGATGTCCTAGTGGTGCTTTATTGTTTGAAGTATTAGCGCACACACTAATCTCATCAGCTATAACCTGCCCAATATTAACATTCAAATTTCTGATAGCACAATAAATGAAAAATGCCCTGCTGAGAGTAATATCTGACACATGTGAACATGGCTGAATGTTGGCATGAGAAAACGCCATCCAATACTTTGCAAGAGGAGTCAAATCCGTCCTCCTAATGTTAACCACTGAGCCAGATCTATTCCTTTGGAAGTGTCCTCCAGGTATACACAGTACTCTCTCCACATCCTCATAATCAGCACCTTCCTCCATGCAAAGAGCAAACTGGCACTGCTCACCAGCCCATACAGTGTCCAGAAAGTTATTAATTGAATCAGGATCATACCTGATAGCATGGCCTCTAACATAGCCCAAATAATTCTCAGCTGGATAATCACCAATCTTCTTTGCATTGGTGTAAAATTCCTTAACCACAGCTATATTGGCAGGTGCAGGATAAGTGGCTAGCTTTCCCCAATCATTCCCTAACACTTGCTCTCCAAATTGAGGAGCAAGGTTAGGTATCATTCCAACCTTTCTCTCCATCAGAAGTCTCCTGTCCTGAACCACATTAAAGTGCTTCTCATGTTTCCTAGAGAGGAACCTGCTAGAATGGGGTTGCTCTGGTTCCTTTTCCTTTCTCTTGTTTGCCATGGTTTTCAATCTTTATCCGGATGAGGATGCCATTCCTACATTCAAAACACAAAACCAAACCACAGAACATGATGTTAATCATTAGTAAAACACAGAACACAACTCCTTTCGAAGCTAAACCACCGCTGAGGGCCAGAATTTCCCCTCAGCGCCACCAGTACCACATTCCAGATCACACAAAACCAGAAAAATCAAATCTGGCAGAGTGCCGCTCAGCGGCAGTTTACCCCTCAGCGGTAACTCTGCAGATTTTTGAAAAACCTGTTTTAAAGCTTTCCTAACTCCACCCAAATGCAATTTTCAGTTTTCCAGTTCATAATCATGCAGTTTAATCGGTTCAAACATCAAATATATCATCAAATCATGCAAAGAAATCAAAACCCCTAAATCTTCATGCTTTGACAATCATATTCAAAATCAAAAACCCTAGAATGAACAAAATGCATTTTACTTACTTGGGTGGAGATACTAGATGCAATGAGAATGCTTCCAAGCTAGAATGCTCTCTTCCAACCCCAAACTTTGATGGCACTCTAGTGAAAAAGTGAGTAGAAGAGAAATTTTCTTAAGAAGGAAGAGTGAAAAGATGTGGAAAACCTTGGAGAAGGTATGTGGGAGTGTTTGTGCAAAGAAAAGTCTGAAAGTGTGAAAGAATGCGCAGCTTAGGGTGTAAAAATACCCTAATGGGCTCGGGTCCCGCTAAGGGGAGCTAAAACCCTATTCTGCGAGAGTACCGCTCAGCGGTAAAGTACCGCTCAGCGGCACTTTCGTGAAGTGCTCTTCTCCTTCTTTTCTTAACCTACGTGCCTCCTAGACATGCCCCTCACTGGCTCCCTGCAATTCAATGTTCAAAATGCTTATGCAAACCCTAACTAAAACAAACAAACAGAAATATTCAATCAACTGGGTTGCCTCCCAGGTAGCGCTTGTTTAACGTCACGAGCCTGACCCAAAATCCACCAACACCCATCAGTAGGTGTTACAGCCATTGTATCCTTCAGTAGATACTTAACCACCTAGCATCCTTCAGTAGATGCTATATCCAACAAAATAAATACAGAAATAATGTTCAAAAATTACAAATTACAAAACCAAATCAAAAGTTTTTAAATTCACTGGGTTGCCTCCCAGCAAGCGCTCTTTTAATGTCATTAGCTTGACCCAATAAAGTTCAAGTTCCATCTTCTTTGTAATTGATGTTGTTATTCCACCAACTCCTCAGCTGTTTCCTTTGAACTGTTTTGGTTCTTCTAGAACATGGAGACTCTATCTCTATCATCTCCTTCTCTTTAAAGCCCTTCACAACCCACAACTTGTTCTTGATTCTAACAGGTGTGCCAAGTTGGAGTCTTCTTTTCTTCCAGTCTCTAGGAATTTCTTCTCCTCTTCCAATCTCTTCTACCTTGGGTACCTGAAACAACAAACAATGGTTACCTGAAACCTCAAGATTTTCATCTTTACGGCTAGTCATGGGTGCATCTCGAAATGCAGCTTTATAACTAGCTTCTTCCTCCTTTGCTTGCATCTCATCTTTGAAAACATCTACCACCACTCTCTCCTCTCTATCTTGGAGCACCACTATACCTTCATTTACATCTATGATAGCCCTGGCCGTTTTCATAAACGGTCTTCCAAGTATGATAGGTATCTTCTCAGTCTCCATCTTCATCACCACAAAGTCTGCCAAGAACTGAAGTTTGCCAACACAAACTATAATGTCCTCTACCATCCCACATGGCTCCTTTGAAGATCCATCGGCCATTACTATTTTAATCTTTGCATGTTTCATTTTAACATTGCCGATTTGCTCCAGTAAAGAATAAGGTATCAAGTTAACACTTGAACCTAAATCAAGGAGAGCTTTCTTTACCTTTTTCTTCCCTATAGTACAAGGGATAGAAAAACTACCTGGATCTGACGCTTTAAGAGGGAATGACTCTTTCTTAACAGTTATACACTCTTTTGCCTCATCATCTCTACGTCTCTTCTTTGTAAAAATTTCTTCATCAGATTTTGTGTAAACTGCAATTTTCTGTAAAATCTGTTCCCAAGGTGCTTTATTATCCACCATTCTGAATAATTCTGTGAAATCCATTTGTTTCTCTTGATTTATTGGAAAAGGAAAAATTTTTTTGCTCTCTATTTCTCTTCTTTCTTCTGTTTCTCCTTCTTCTAACTCAATTATCTCTTCATTCACACTCTTTACCACTTTGCACTCTTCTCTAGGGTTAACCTCAGTATTAGCCCCAAAATTTCTATTTGGCCTTTCTTCCAATTGCTTGGTAATCTGACCCATTTGAATCTCCAAATTCTTTATAGCAGCTTCAATGCTCTTTTGAGAAGATTCGGTTTTCTGTATGAATTGCTGAAGAGTTTCTTCCAACCTTGTTGATTTTTCATTAAGCATAGATAACTGTTGCCAAAAGGTTGGTTGCTGCTGCTTATTATATTGATTTGCTTGCCCAGTTTGTCCTTGACCAATGCTTGGATGTGGTTTCCACCCTTGATTGTAATTCCCTTGACGGTATGGAAATTGATTAGCCATGAAATTAACATCCTCCAAGGCCTCCACTGGAAAAGCACATTGACCATTGATATGATCACCTCCACATAATTCGCACAACTGAGTTTGCACCTGTGCAGCAGTTTTCAACTCTTTAGGTAATTGTGCAAGAGTTTTAGTCAGAGTCTCTAGCTGTTGAGTTAGAATTTTATTTTTAGCTAGCAAGGCATCATGTGTCTGTAATTGGAGAACCCCTTTTTGTTGCATAGGAACTCCTCTTTCGCTGTTGAGCTCATTATCACTAGTAGCCATGTTGTCAATAATTTCTATAGCTTCCTCTGGAGTTTTCCATTTAATATTGCCTCCTGCTGAGGCATCAAGCATCATCTTGGTTTGTGAACCAAGCCCTCCAAGGAAAGTTAAGACTACTTCCTGTTCTTCAAAGCCATGCGTGGGTGTTTTTCTTAGCAGACTTTTGTATCTATCCCATGCATGCCCCAGTGATTCTTCCATGCCCTGCTTAAATGAAGATATCTCTTGCTTGCCTTTTGTCACCTTTGATTGTGGAAAGTACTTGTTCAAAAACTTTGTTACCACTGCTTCCCACTCTGTGAAACTTCCTTCTGGAAAAGAGTTCAACCAAAGCTTAGCATTGCCTCCCAATGAGAAAGGAAACAAACTAAGTTTGATTGCTTCGTCTGGCACCCCATTGATTTTCACTGTGTTGCAAATTTCATTAAATGTAGTAAGGTGCTCATATGGGCTTTCATGAGATAACCCATTGAATTGATTACTCTTCACCAGTTGGATCAATGCTGGTTTGACCTCCATATTGGCTGCATTGACTCTAGGTCTAGCTATGCTGTTAAAATGTTGAGGTCCAGCTACATTGGTGTAATCAGCAAGAGTTCTTCTGATATGATTATTCTCCATATTTTCTGTGCTATTGTCAAAACCTTGTGGTGATGGTTGCAACAGAGTTTCCGGAGGAGGGAAAAGTTCTCTAGATGTTCTGATTCTTCTCCTCCGTCTACTGTCTTCTAATCCTTCAAGCAACGGTTCTGTTGTTTTCTTGCTCCTAGTTCGAATTGCCTCCTGCATACACAAGAACACAAAACCCTAGAAGATTTGGTTAGCACAAAAAGATATAAAAGAAAATATAAGATTCAGAAAATAAAGACAGAAAACAGAAAAAAAAATAAAATAAAATAAAAATTCGAAATTTAAAAATAAAATAAAAAAAAATAAGTCAAAGATAATTAATAATCACACAAATTAACCAGTTAAACCACGAGTCCCCGGCAACGACGCCAAAAACTTGATGGCCAAATTTATGAACACCAAATTATGATGTCACAAACTTGTTTTCAATCGGCAAGTATGACCGAATCGTTCAAGTAATAAAACTTGGTAAGACCAAGTATCGTTCTTCCCAAAGGACTCACGGCCTAGTTTAGTTATGTGATTTCTTAATTAACTAAGACTTACAAACGAATTAATTGGGGTTTAAAATGCAAGACAGAAAATAAACATGTATGCATGAATTGTGATCAATGGCAAAAAGCAAAAGATAAACACTTTCAATGAAATTTATGTATGGATATGTTGTTGGGGTTCAATTTCATCTTATCCACTCTCATATATTTTAGGAATTCAACGATCAAATCACCATTGTTAATGCCACTCTCTAATGTACCTTTCCAGAAGGCTTCTCCCTAATCACGAGTTCATACAATTCCTAGCATTCCTAATGATCAGTTCATAAGTGCAGGAGCTTAACGACAACCAATATCATATTGGGAGAAATTCCCCGGATCTAGACTTCCCCGTACGTGCCCGTATCGACAAAACCAATAATCATGCATCGAATGAGTTAAACAATGCAAGCATTAAGCAAAGAGGAAAAACCCTAACTAATGATGAAAAGAAAGCATAAGTCTTAATTAAAAGATGTAAAAACAGATTCCATATATGAGAGTTTCACAAGATTACATTGATTCCCCAACAAACATACAGAGTTTAGTTCACCATATTCATGGTGAACCTAAATGAATTACAATGAAAGAATGAAAGAATAAACCCGAGAAAGAGAAGAGGAGAGCTGTCACCATCTCCCAATCTACCCCAAGGGGTGGAAGAGAGAGTGTTTGCTTCGTTTCTGCCAAAGATGCCTAACCCTAGGAAACCCTAAAGCTTATATATCATTCGTAAATTACAAAAAGTCAAATCCAAGCCCATTAAAGTGCCGCTCAGTGGTAAAATACCGCTCAGCGGTGAGTGCGTGACTTGTTTTCTCCCCTCAGCGGCCATTTTGCCCCTCAGCGGACCTCCCGCAAGCTCCTGAGTGCCGCTCAGCGGTAAACTGCCGCTGAGCGGTGACTTCGGCTTCTCCTTTTTGAACTTTTTGTTGTCTTTTCTGATTTCAATTCTCTCCTTCTTCACTTCTTTCACCAAATTCACCTTAAAACCTGCACAAAAACACTGAAATCAAGCATAAACCTGTCCAGCTCTCTTATTTCTAAAAATATGAAGAAAAGCATGATTTCAAGCTAGTTTCTAAGTGTAAAGGTTGCTTTTAGTGTCAATTTTAATCATAAAAATAACAGTTTTTCAACTGTTATCAGATCTCAGCCTGCCCATTTGTTTGGGGGTGGTAAGGTGTAGAAACTCTGTGCGTCACCCCATATTTCTTGAGCAAAGCTTGCATGGATTTGTTGCAAAAATGGGTTCCTTGATCACTAACAATTGCTCTAGGCACTCCAAACCTGCAAAAGAGGTGAGATCTAACAAAATCTACAACAACCCGAGCATCATTAGTCCTGGTGGTTCTAGCTTCCACCCATTTTGAAACATAATCCACAGCAAGGAGAATATAACAGAAACCAAAAGAAACAGGAAAAGGACCCATGAAATCTATACCCCATACATCAAACACCTCACAGAACAACATAGGTTGTTGAGGCATCTCTTGTCTCTGTGAAATTGATCCTCTTGCTCTTTGACAAGGTTCACAAGTGTTGCAAATCTTCTCCGCATCTTTGAAGATGGAAGGCCAATAGAAACCACAGTCAAGCACCCTGCGAGCTGTTCTCTGTATCCCCAGATGACCACCAGGTGACGAGGCATGACAAAACTGCAGGACCGAGTCAATCTCATGGTCCGGAATGCATCTCCTAGTAACCTGGTCACTGCACAACTTCCACAGATATGGGTCATCCCAAACATAATACTTAGCATCACTCTTAATTTTAGCAATCTGAGCACGTGATGCTAAGGGAGGAAAAACAGAAGCAACCAAATAATTTACAATGTGTGCAAACCAAGGAGTGGGGTGAGAGTAAGAAATCATCAACAAACTCTCGTCAGGAAAGGTATCCTGTATGGGCAACACATCAGCTTCATTCCCATCTTTTTCAATCCGGCTGAGGTGGTCTGCAACCAAATTTCGTGCTCCACTCCGGTCTTCAATTTGCAAGTCAAACTCCTGGAGCAGTAGCATCCACCTGATCAATCTAGGCTTTGACTCCGCCTTTTTCAACAGAAACTTTAGAGCTGCATGGTCAGTATACACAATAACAGGTGATCCAAGCAAATATGACCTAAACTTATCAAGGGCAAAAACAATTGCCAACAACTCTTTTTCAGTGGTGGTATAATTTGCCTGGGCAACATCCAAAGTGCGTGAAGCATAGTAGATCACTCTCGGCAGCTTGTCAATTTTCTGTGTCAAGACAGCCCCTAATGCATAATTAGACGCATCACACATGAGTTCAAATGGGGTTGTCCAATCCGGTGCCTGAATGATAGGGGCGGTAGTCAAAGCTTCCTTTTAGGCAATCAAACGCCTGCTTGCATCTTTCATCAAAAGAAAAGTCAATATCTTTTTGCAGCAGTCTGGACAAGGGAAGCGCCTTCTTGCTGAAATCTTTGATGAAGCGCCTGTAGAAACCTGCATGTCCAAGAAAAGATCGCAGCTCTCGCACGCAAGAGGGGTAAGGCAATTGCGAAATCACAGATATCTTAGCAGGGTCTACCTCTATTCCCTTTTCAGAAATGATATGCCCTAGAACCAAACCTTGTCCAACCATGAAGTGACATTTCTCAAAATTGAGAACAAGGTTTGTTTCTATGCATCTTTTCAAAACTTTTTCCAGACTGTTGATAACAGTTGAAAAACTGTTATTTTCATGATTAAAATTGACACTAAAAGCAACCTTTACACTTAGAAACTAGCTTGAAATCATGCTTTTCCTCATGTTTTTAGAAATAAGAGAGCTGGACAGGTTTATGCTTGATTTCAGTGTTTTTGTGCAGGTTTTAAGGTGAATTTGGTGAAAGAAGTGAAGAAGGAGAGAGATGAAATCAGAAAAGACAATAAAAAGTGCAAAAGGAGAAGCCGAAGTCACCGCTCAGCGGCAGTTTACCGCTGAGCGGCACTCAGGAGCTTGCGGGAGGTCCGCTGAGGGGCAAAATGGCCGCTGAGGGGAGCAAACAAGTCACTCACTCACCGCTGAGCGGTACTTAGGAGCTTGCGGGAGGTCCGCTGAGGGGCAAAATGGCCGCTGAGGGGAGAAAACAAGTCACGCACTCACCGCTGAGCGGTATTTTACCGCTGAGCGGCACTTTAATGAGCTTGGATTTGACTTTTTGTAATTTACGACTGATATATAAGCTTTAGGGTTTCCTAGGGTTAGGCATCTCTGGCTGGAACGAAGTAAACACTCTCTCTTCCACCCCTTTGAAGGAGGATCTTGGATGCTGAGGCTTCCTCTTCACCTTTTTAGGGTTTATTCTTTCATTCTTTCATTGTAATTCATCTAGGTTCACCATGAATATGGTGAACTAAACTCTGTATGTTTGTTGGGGAATCAATGTAATCTTGTGAAACTCTCATATATGGAATCTGTTTTTACATCTTTTAATTAAGACTTATGCTTTCTTTCATCATTAGTTAGGGTTTTTCCTCTTTGCTTAATGCTTGCATTGTTTAACTCATTCGATGCATGATTATTGGTTTTGTCGATACGGGCACGTACGGGGAAGTCTAGATCCGGGGAATTTCTCCCAATATGATATTGGTTGTCGTTAAGCTCCTGCACTTATGAACTGATCATTAGGAATGCTAGGAATTGTATGAACTCGTGATTAGGGAGAAGCCTTCTGGAAAGGTACATTAGAGAGTGGCATTAACAATGATGATTTGACTGTTGAATTCCTAAAATATATGAGAGTGGATAAGATGAAATTGACCCCCAACAACATATCCATACATAAATTTCATTGAAAGTGTTTATCTTTTGCTTTTTACCATTGATCAAAATTCATGCATACATATTTATTTTCTGTCTTGCATTTTAAACCCCAATTATTTCGTTTGTAAGTCTTAGTTAATTAAGAAACCACATAACTAAACTAGGCCGTGAGTCCTTTGGGAAGAACGATACTTGGTCTAACCAAGTTTATTACTTGAACGATTCGGTCATACTTGCCGATTGAAAACAAGTTTGTGACATCATAATTTGGTGTTCATAAATTTGTCCATCAAGTTTTTGGCGCCGCTGCCGGGGACTCTGGTTTAACTGGTTAATTTGTGTGATTATTGATTATCTTTGACTTTAATTTTGAATTTCTGTTTTATTTTCTGTTTTTATTTTTTTGGTTATTATTTTATTTTATTTTATTTTCTGTTTTTATTTTATTTTTTGTTTTTATTTTATTTTATTTTATTTTATTTTTCTGTTTTTATATTATTTTATTTTATTTTTCTGTTTTTATTTTTTTCTGTTTTTATTTCCTATCTTCTTATCTTTTCAATTATATCCTTTGATTTTTTTTTCTCTATCTTTTTGTGCTAACAATTGTTTTTAGGGTTTTGTGCCTAATGTCTGCAGAATGCAATTTGGTCAAGAATTTAACTATATGGGCACTCAATTCTACCAAAGTAATCTCAACCACCGGTGGGAACATGACTCAAGCATGGATCAAAGCCAATTTTGGCAAGCTGCCGGACAATTTGAGAACCAACCACAACAACAATGGCAGCAACAAAGCTTTAAAATCAACAAAGGGAAGCAAGAGATCTCTTCATTTAGACAAGGCATGGAAGAATCACTGGGGCATGCATGGGACAGGTATAAAAGCCTATTACGAAAGACTCCCAAGCAGGGATTTAACGAAGAAGAAGTAGTCCTAATCTTCCTTGGAGGTCTTGGTTCATAAACCAAGATGATGCTTGACGCCTCAGCTGGAGGCAATATCAAATGGAAGACTCCAGAGGAAGCCACAGAAATAATTGAAAACATGACTACTAATAAGTGGAACAGTGAAAGAGGAGCTCCTATTCAACAAAAAGGAGTTCTACAGTTGCAATCCAATGATGCCTTGATAGCTCAGAACAAGTTAATAACTCAACAATTGGAGAATCTCTCAAAGATACTTGAACAATTGCCACAAGAGTTAAAGACTGTTGCACAGGTAGAATCCCAGTTATGCGAATTGTGTGGAGGTGACCATATCAATGGTCAATGTGCCTTTCCAAATGAAGCCGTAGAGGATGTAAACTACATGACCAATCAGTACCGTCAAGGGAGCTACAATCAAGGGTGGAAACCACACCCAAGTATTGGTCAGGAACAAAGTGGGCAAGCTGGACAAACTGGGCAATTTAACAAGCAACAACAACAAACCTTTCTATCAGGAAGTTTGGATGACACCCTTCAACAATTTTTGAAAAATTCTGACGCTACTCAGAAAAGCATTGAAGAATCATGTAAAAGGATGGAGATGCAGCTTCATTCCATTAGTCAGAGATTGAATGATGAGGTTAATACTGAAGTTAACCCTAAGGAGGAAGGGCAAGCCATTATCACTGAAAGTGACAAGATTCTTGATGAGAAAAAAATAGGGGGCGATGAGGAAAAGATAGAGAGAAAAGAAAAAGAAGAATTGAGTGAGAGAAATAAAGATGAAGAAAAAGAGAAAGAAGTGGTTGAGAGAGAAGAGAGAAAGAAAATTTGTGTGAAAATAAAGAAGTTGAAAAGAAAAAGAGAAGGGAAGAAAAAAATAAAAGAAAAGAAAAAGAGAAAATTTAGGGAGAGAAAAAGGAAGAAAATAAAGATGAGAGGAAAGAAGAAGAAATCATATGAAAATTTGTTTCCTTTCTCATTGGGAGGCAATGATAAGCTTTGGTTGAACTCTTTTCCAGAAGGAAGTTTCACAGAGTGGGAAGCAGTGGTAACAAAGTTTTTGAACAAGTACTTTCCACAATCAAAGGTGACAAAAGGCAAGCAAGAGATATCTTCATTTAAGCAGGGCATGGAAGAATCACTAGGGCATGCATGGGATAGATACAAAAGTCTGCTAAGAAAAACACCCACGCATGGCTTTGAAGAACAGGAAGTAGTCTTAACTTTCCTTGGAGGGCTTGGTTCACAAACCAAGATGATGCTTGATGCCTCAGCAGGAGGCAATATTAAATGGAAAACTCCAGAGGAAGCTATAGAAATCATTGACAACATGGCTACTAGTGATAATGAGCTCAACAGTGAAAGAGGAGCTCCTATGCAACAAAAAGGGGTTCTCCAATTACAGACACATGATGCCTTGCTAGCTCAAAATAAAATTCTAACTCAATAGCTGGAGACTCTGACTAAAACTCTTGCACAATTACCTAAAGAGTTGAAAACTGCTGCACAGGTACAAACCCAGTTGTGCGAATTATATGGAGGTGATCATATCAATGGTCAATGTGCTTTTCCAGTGGAAGCCTTGGAGGATGTTAATTTCATGGCTAATCAATTTCCATACCGTCAAGGGAATTACAATCAAGGGTGGAAACCACATCCAAGCATTGGTCAAGGACAAACTGGGCAAGCAAATCAATATAATAAGCAGCAGCAACAACCAACCTTTTGGCAACAGTTATCTATGCTTAATGAAAAATCAACAAGGTTGGAAGAAACTCTTCAGCAATTCATACAGAAAACCGAATCTTCTCAAAAGAGCACTGAAGCTGCTATAAAGAATTTGGAGATTCAAATGGGTCAGATTACCAAGCAATTGGAAGAAAGGCCAAATAGAAATTTTGGGGCTAATGCTGAGGTTAACCCTAGAGAAGAGTGCAAAGTGGTAAAGAGTGTGAATGAAGAGATAATTGAGTTAGAAGAAGGAGAAACAGAAGAAAGAAGAGAAATAGAGAGCAAAAACAATTTTCCTTTTCCAATAAATCAAGAGAAACAAATGGACTTCACAGAATTATTCAGAATAGTGGATAATAAAGCACCTTGGGAACAGATTTTACAGAAAATTGCAGTTTACACAAAATCTGATGAAGAAATCTCTACAAAGAAGAGACGTAGAGATGAGGAGGTAGAAGAGTGTATAACTGTTAAAAAAGAGTCATTCTCTCCTAAAGCAACAGATCCAGGCAGTTTTTCTATCCCTTGTACCATAGGGAAGAAAAAGGTGAAGAAAGCTCTCCTTGATTTAGGTTCAAGTGTTAACTTGATACCTTATTCTTTATTGGAGCAAATCGGCAATGTTAAAATGAAACCTGGAAAGATTAAAATAGTAATGGCCGATGGATCTTCAAAGGAGCCATGTGGGATTGTAGAGGACATTATAGTTTGTGTTGGCAAACTTCAGTTCTTGGCAGACTTTGTGGTGATGAAGATGGAGACCGAGAAGATACCTATCATACTTGGAAGACCGTTTATGAAAACGGCCAGGGCTATCATAGATGTAAATGAAGGGATAGTGGTGCTCCAGGATAGAGAGGAGAGAGTGGTGGTAGATGTCTTCAAAGATGAGATGCAAGCAAAGGAGGAAGAAGCTAGTTATAAAGCTGCATTTCGAGATGCACCCATGACTAGCCGTAAAGAAGAAAATCTTGAGGTTTCAGGTAACCATTGTTTGTTGTTTCAGGTACCCCAGGAAGAAGAGATTGGAAGAGGAGAAGAAATTCCTAGAGACTGGAAGAAAAAAGAAGACTCCAACTTGGCACACCTGTTAGAATCAAAAACAAGTTGTGGGTTGTGAAGGGCTTTAAAGAGAAGGAGATGATAGAGATAGAGTCTCCATATTCTAGAAGAACCAAAACAGTTCAAAGGAAACAGCTGAGGAGTTGGTGGAATGACAACATCAACTACAAAGAAGATGGAACTTGAACTTTATTGGGTCAAGCTAATGACATTAAAAGAGCGCTTGCTGGGAGGCAACCCAGTGAATTTAAAAACTTTTGATTTGGTTTTGTAATTTTTAATTTGTGAACATTATTTTTGTATTTATTTTGTTGGATATAGCATCTACTGAAGGATGCTAGGTGGTTAAGTATCTACTGAAGGATACAATGGCTGTAACACCTACTGATGGGTGTTGGTAAGAAAATTTTGCACCTACTGAAGGGTGTTGGTGGATTTTGGGTCAGGCTCGTGACGTTAAACAAGCGCTACCTGGGAGGCAACCCAGTTGATTGAATATTTTTGTTGATTTATTTTAGTTAGGGTTTGCATAAGCATTTTTGAACATTGAATTGCAGGGAGCCAAGTGAGAGGCATGTCTAGGAGGCACGTAGGTTAAGAAAAGAAGGAGAAGAACACATCACGAAAGTGCCGCTGAGCGGTACTTTACCGCTGAGCGGTACTCTCGCAGATTGGGTTTTAGTTCCCTTTAGCGGGACCCGAGCCCATTAGGGTATTTTTAAACCCTAAGCTGCGTATTCTTTCACACTTTCAGATTTTTCTCTGCACAAACACTCCCACATACCTTCTCCAAGGTTTTCCACATCTTTTCACTCTTCCCTCTTAAGAAAATTTCTCTTCTACTCACTTTTTCACTAGTGTGCCATCAAAGTTTGGGGTTGGAAGAGAGCATTCTAGCTTGGAAGCATTCTCATTGCATCTAGTATCTCCACCCAAGTAAGTAAAATGCATTTTGTTCATTCTAGGGTTTTGATTTTGAATATGATGGTCAAAGCATGAAGATTTAGGGGTTTTGATTTCTTGGCATGATTTGATGATATATTTGATGTTTGAACCGATTAAACTGCATGATTATGAACTGGAAAACTGAAAATTGCATTTGGGTGGAGTTAGGAAAGCTTTAAAATAGGTTTTTCAAAATTCTGCAGAGTTACCGCTGAGGGGTAAACTGCCGCTGAGCGGCACTCTGCCAGATTTGATTTTTCTGGTTTTGTGTGATCTGGAATGTGGTACTGGTGGCGCTGAGGGGGAATTCTGGCCCTCAACGGTGGTTTAGCTTCGAAAGGAGTTGTGTTTTGTGTTGATTAACATCATGTTCTGTGGTTTTCTTTGTGTTTTGAATGTAGGAATGGCATCCTCATCAGGAAAAAGATTGAAAACCATGGCAACCAAGAGAAAGGAAAAGGAACCAGAGCAATCCCAATCTAGCAGGTTCCTCTCTAGGAAACATGAGAAGCACTTTAAAGTGGTTCAGGACAGGAGACTGCTGATGGAGAGAAAGGTTGGAATGATACCTAACCTTGCTCCTCAATTTGGAGAGCAAGTTTTAGGGAATGACTGGGGAAAGCTAGCCACTTATCCTGCACCTGCCAACATAGCTGTGGTTAAGGAATTTTACACCAATGCAAAGAAGATTGGTGATTATCCAGCTGAGAATTATTTGGGCTATGTTAGAGGACATGCTATCAGGTATGATCCTGATTCAATTAATAACTTCCTGGATACTGTGTGGGCTGGTGAGCAGTGCCAGTTTGCTCTTTGCATGGAGGAAGGTGCTAATTATGAGGATGTGGAGAGAGTACTGTGTATACCTGGAGGACACTTCCAAAGGAATCGATCTGGCTTAGTGGTTAACATTAGGAGGACAGATTTGACTCCTCTTGCAAAGTATTGGATGGCGTTTTCTCATGCCAACATTCAGCCATGTTCACATGTGTCAGATATTACTCTCAGCAGGGCATTCTTCATCTACTGTGCTATCAGAAACTTGAATGTTAATATTGGGCAGGTGATAGCTGATGAGATTAGTGTGTGCGCCAATACTTCAAACAACAAAGCACCACTAGGACATCCTTCTTTGATCACGCACCTTTGCAAGATAGCTGGGGTGGACACTTCTGCTCCACCTTTTGAGAGGCCAAGAAAAGCTATTGATGAGGCCTACTATAGACAGTACTGTGGAGGTGATGAGGCAGCTCAGTCAGTTCCACCACGCCGTGCTCGTAGAGAGAGAGGGCCAACACAGAGCCAGACATCTGCTGAGACACATGAAGCAGAGCCATTCCAGATGAGGGACATGTATATGTCTCTTATAGGGGCTCAGTTGCAGTCCATTCATAGAGGGCAGGTGGCCACTGCTGAGATGATTGTGGGGATGTATGATACACCTCCAGCCCACAGGTGGACTATGGATGAATTCCATAATGTGGTAGCTTGGCCAGAGGAACCAGTGCATGGAGGAGGAGCTGAAGCAGCTGAAGCTTCAGCTAGAGATATGGAAGAAGATGAAGCTGATGAGGATGATGCTTTTGAAGATGATGAAGATGAGGAGGAAGAGGAAGATACAGAGGACAGCTCAGATTGATGAGGAGCTGAGATAGCATTTACTGATGAATGCAATCATATGATTATGCTTTTGTGGTTTAAGTTTTCTGAACTTATTTGTTTTTGTTTTTAGATTAGGGTTTGATGTACTCTATTGAACACCTGGTTTGTTATGATGGTTTGCTATTAACTGTGATTGTGTGATAAGTGATGAGAGGGTCGCACCTCCCAACAAAAGTTGTGCATAGAATAATGCAGTACAGTACTAGGAAGTGACTCCTAGGTCGTCTCTCAAGGACCAAATGTGGTTCGAGTCTTAGGTCAAACACGTAGTGGGGGGTTTTGAAAAAGTTTGTGAATGCAATTAAATTAAATTAAACTGAAAGTTAAATAAAATCGTAACCAGAATTGAAAGCATTAAAGTGCATGAAAACATTAAACTGACCACTGCAACAGATAAATATCCAACCACAATTCAAACTATAAAAATGCATGATTAAACTAAAACATTAAATACACAATGTTGTCATCTATCCCATCAAATCACCTCTTCATTCTCAACCAATTTGGTGCAGCAACGTGCTAATCATTCCAGCCCCATTCAATGAAAATTAAAATCTTACTTTCACATACAATAAAACAACGTTCACTTTTCCAAAAGAAAGCAAATGCCAAAAATGAATTTTTCTCCCCTGGATGTGACATTGATGAATTGAAACTTCAACCAAAAGAAGTGTATGAAACCAAATGGAACCAAATGAAAAGGCAAAGATTAAATTCAGCAAAATGAAATAAACTTGGATTTCTCACGCTAGTGTAACATCTCCTACGAATCACCATGCTTTACTTAAAGAAAGAAAGAAAAACACCGTGCGTGCATTTCTCAAGGAAAGAAAAAAAAATGCATCCTAAAGCTAATAAATAAATTGCATCCTAAATCTAGTAAATGAAATGCCTAATAAATGAAGTGCTAAGTATGTCTTTTTTCAAGACACCTCATCACGTGAAAAGTATAGGAAAAAGGACACATGAAAATTAATGATGAACATAAAAAAAAACGTGAATGATGATTCATAGCAAACAACTTCAACCGGTGGCACATTGAATGCTTTTGGTATTTCAACAATTGGAATATAAAATTCATTCTCATCCAAACATCAATACAATAAAAGAAAACCCTTTCGGGGCTACTCCCTCCTGATGTGCCAACTCCCCTTTCTTCAAAGTGAAAGCAAAGATTCAAAAAAAAACAATTCATCACCGTGTGCTTTTTCTTTCCAGCCGTGCTTCCAAAAATCTTGGACGCTTGAGTGCACCGTTTCAGCAAAATCAATCCCGCTTCCTCCACCAACGTATCATCAGCCATAACCTTCCATTCTCTTTCAAAAACAATGTTCCAACCAAAGAAAAGTTCAAAAAACCAAAAGCCTAACCGAGAGAGTCCGTGTAAAAATGGCAAGTGGCGGCTCTCCTTAAACCTGCAGGACGTGTGTCTACTCAAGGGCCGTGTGTTGCCCTCCTTCCAAACTGCTACGGCATCTGGACCTGGTTCACGTTGCTGCTAATGCACCCCCCAATTTCGCTGGACCACCCCACGCTGCTGCAAACGTGGCTGCCCCTTGCTGGATGCCACCTCCTAAGTGTGGGCCGTGTGCTTCAATTCCCGTGGAGACCTAGTTCCGTGTGTGTTCTTCTCTTCTTGCTGGATCAAGGCCGTAAGTGCCTCTTCCCAAATGAATCCAGCTTCTATGTGCACCCCTTGCTGCCAGCGTGTGGGCTGTGACACTTCCAAGAAAACGTGGCAGCACCTCCAATTCATTTTCTCGGCTGGACCATGTGCTTCTATGTGGGCCCTTCCATTTTGCTTCTTAAAATTCAAGAATTAAAGGACTTGGTTAAGAGTGTTGGGAGGTCTTAGCATCATCCAATGATCAATTCCAGCCACCACAATTACTAAACAACAAGCAAACAATGCAACAGATTAGAAATCACTCAAACAGCAAGCATTGGAATGACATAGGGGAGTAAAAAAAATACTGGGAATAACACAGAACGAATTTGAACAAAATAAAAATGATACGTGAAAATAGACATCCATACGAAACTATGAAAAAAAATTGCATGGAAAACGGATAAGAATTGAACTCAAACGAAGACACACAAGTTGACACAAACAGCAGTAATCACTGGACTGACATATGAGAGTAAAATAAATACTGGGAACAGCACAGAATGAATTTGAACAAAGTAAAAACTATATGTTAAAATAGACATCCAGACGAAACTATGAAAAAAAATTGCATGGAAAACGTATAAGAATTGAACTCAAACGAAGACACACAAGTTGACACAACATTCACGCGGCAGCCAGCGAAAATAAAAATGGCTAAGATGCATTGGCTCAATTTCCATTTCTCATTTAGCTTTCTAATGTCCCAAAAAGTTATCCAAAATTTTCCCATAATTAATAATGCAAAACAATAAGCTCAGATAATTCAAATTAGTTAAAATAAGAATTTCCGATCAAATTAAGCACAATTAGGAAAAACAGGAAAATACCGGACGTTTAAGCATAATTCCCCGACTAATTCTAGCACATTAAACTAAGTGAAGTGAGGAAAATATTGGTTCATCAAAATAGACCACACTTAGTCTTTTGCACTCCTGGGCAAAATCAAGACGCAAATCAGGGAATAGTTCAAAGGGCTTTTAAGAAGGTGACACAACGTCGACACACAGAAAATAAAGACTCACAAGGAAACAAACAGAATTTACACCGTCCTCAAGAAATCTGGACAGAGAAAAGAAGTATATAATTCCAACACAGAATGAATCAGAGAAAGCAGATACTCATGAAATCATCCAAGCAATTCAAGACATGGCAAAATGATTAATCAGCTCAAGAGGTGAATCAAAAGTAACAAAACCTCACAGATGCACTATCAGTGTTTCTCTCAAGTGTTTGGGGTAAATCAATGTCACTCAATGCACTCAAGAAAGCAAACAACAACAGACTTGGCAAGCCTCTAATATCAACACTCAGAAACATATGCATGTTCAAATCAAAAGGTCTTTTCATGGTTGTAATGGCGCCAAGGACAAGGCAGGATATATCTGGATAAGAAGCTACAAACCATAAGGAACAGAGGAGCAATGGGGAACAAGTGTAAACACATTCAAACACACCCACAACCTCTAATTCCATCCTCTTCTTGACTCCATTATTCACAATTATTCACAATTTTTTTTTCTTCATTTTTCTTTTTCATCTTTCTCACTTTTTTTCATCCTGTCTCTTTTCTTTTTTCTCTTTTCAAAACAAAACTGTAAAAGACAAGATTTACAAAAACAAAACAGAACAAGAAGAGGAACCAACTAGCCAACTCATCAGAATCCCTAAGGAGACCACACTTGTTCCCAAAACACTTCCAAAGCTCCAAAATTCCCTAAGGTTAAGGTAATCATGGTTTTTCACTTAGGGCTAGTGTATGAGCTTCAAAACAAAGAAATGGGGGAAAGTATAGGCTCAAAAGGGGTTATCAAGGATCAAAACAAGGTAAGCTTATTTGGCTAGAGAGGCTCAAGAACAAAATTGCCTTTATCACTTCCAAACATGCATATCAATCAAGAATTATCAACAAGAGTCAAGCCAAGGCATATGCGCAAGCAATCAAGAGACATATCACACACAAGAAAAAAAAAACATAAAGTGGCTCAAATCTCACACAGGGTAATTCTGTCACAATCAATTCAACCCTCAAACATCATGATCATCTTCCAAGCAAAGAAAAGCAAGGAATCCAACATCTCAGAGTATCAATGAAGTGAAGGAAAACTGACAACCTAAACAAAGTCCAGAAACCAAAAGAAACATGTAAAACTGTACACAAGACACGACAAAAATAACCTAGAAAAGAAAAAAAAAATTTAACCAAGAAAACAAAAACTAACAAAGAGAAATAAAAATCTCCCCCAATAGACCACACTTAAACTACACAGTGTCCTCAATGTGTCATAAGCATAAGATCAGAAATCATAACAGTCAACAGATCATGGACAAGTGCAATAAAAGTAGGGAAAGGGGGAGAAGAGAGAAAGAAAACTCCCTTGGTCATGGTGGCAATTGCCAATTTTGGACTATCAGGGAGATGTCTTCCACCACAGGATTCAGCAAACAAGTTTGGAGGAGGAACAACTTCATCAGTACTGCCATATCATCCACAACGAGATGCTTCTTCTTTCTTTTCCCAGCAAACTGTTCCATCAGTAGCTTTCCTTCCACTGGTAGTTGTTCAGTGTGTGACACCAGAATGGGGATCTCTGGCTCAGTCAAAGAAGTAGCAGTACACTCTCCTTCATTAATCATGATTTCCTTAATGTCAGCACCTGCATTCTCATTTAACTCTGCAGCATGGTCATCAAACTCACAATTAATAGCATCTGTTATACGCTTAGAATCTATCTGTAACACATAATCAATTTCAATACAAATCGGGCAAGAACCAGATTCACAATCACATTCAAAGTTCTCAGAGAACTGTGTCAGATCAAAGTTCAGTCCTAACTCTATAGAGTTATCAGATTGCACAGTTTCTACCTCAAAATCAATATTGATATATGCATCATCAACAGAATCAAAGGTCAGTTCAAGGCTATTATCATTCAAAATTTCATCACGACAATCATGTCCATTCAAAACAACCTTTAGACCAATGGGTTCAATGGCTGATACTGAATCAAAAATTTTAGAATGGTCAATCAAATCTGTATCAGTATCAGTCATGAATCCTATAGAATCAGTGTGCATCAAATCACAGGCATTTGAATGTATAAGCAAATCAGGTAAAGTGTTTGGAATCTCAAGTTCAGAATAAACCTGTTTTTGCTCATTGAAAATTTTCTTACCAATCTCCAAGTCATCAGCTGCATCCTCAAGGCTATCATTTAAATCAAGGTCAGTGCAAGGATAGTGAACATCAGGTATGTCAATGTGCTCTACAGGGAATAATGAATCCACAGCATGAGTGTGCACATGTGTATCAATATCAGAATCCAGAACAGGCTTAAATGGTTCAAGTTTTACCAATTCAAAAGCATTAAAATTTACTTGAACCTCAAATACATGAGTAGGGATTTCAAGTTTACAATAAACCTGCTCAGGTTTTTCCTTTACTACCTCACTTGGATTTTGACCCGCCAGCTTGCAGAGCAACTTCTTTGCCTCTGTTGGAGTTCTGTCCATCAAAGATCCACCAGCAGCTACATCCACTAATATCCTTTCATTGTCCAGGAGCCCTTCATAAAAGTAAATCAAGAGCAAATGCTCTGAAATTTGGTGGTTTGGACAGGCTGTGCAGAGCCTGTTAAACCTCTCCCAATAATCTGCCAGGCTTTCTTCTTGAAATTGCTCAATGGTAGTGATCTCCCTCCTAATGCTGATTACCTTTCCTGCTGGAAAGAACTTGTTGAGGAATCTCTGTTGTGTTTCCTGCCAACTATCAAAAGGATACTGGTATAGGAACCAGTCTCTTGCTGCACCTTGAAGGGACATTGGAAACACTTTCATCAACACTGTCTCCTTTGAAACACCAGGAGGCCTCATCGACAAACACACCAAACAAAACTCCTTGAGGTGCCTGTATGGATCTTCATGTGCCAACCCATGGAATTTGGGAAGACTCTTGATCAGATCATATATCCAGTCTTGAGAATCTGTCATCTCCTCTATTGTAGTGCAAAACCTGTCTCAGACCTAGACTTCCACTTCAAACAAAGATTAAACCAAACATATAGAAACATAACATGGGGGAAAACCATTATTTACATAATTTGAAACTTCGAGAAACAACAACTAAATGCACAAAATACAAAAATGATAAAAATCTAAAAACACAAAAATCGATAAAAGAAGTAAACCCAAACAAGACTAACTAAACATCCTAAAACACATCACACAACACAACACTAACACAACAAAACACAACACACACAAACACCACAAAAACCTAAGACCGAACCATTGGTCCCCGGCAACGGCACCATTTTGATGAGAGGGTCGCACCTCCCAACAAAAGTTGTGCATAGAATAATGGAGTACAGTACTAGGAAGTGACTCCTAGGTCGTCTCTCAAGGACCAAATGTGGTTCGAGTCTTAGGTCAAACACGTAGTGGGGGGTTTTGAAAAAGTTTGTGAATGCAATTAAATTAAATTAAACTGAAAGTTAAATAAAATCGTAACCAGAATTGAAAGCATTAAAGTGCATGAAAACATTAAACTGAACACTGCAACAGATAAATATCCAACCACAATTCAAACTATAAAAATGCACGATTAAACTAAAACATTAAATACACAATGTTGTCATCTATCCCATCAAATCACCTCTTCATTCTCAACCAATTTGGTGCAGCAACGTGCTAATCATTCCAGCCCCATTCAATGAAAATTAAAATCTTACTTTCACATACAATAAAACAACGTTCACTTTTCCAAAAGAAAGCAAATGCCAAAAATGAATTTTTCTCCCCTGGATGTGACATTGATGAATTGAAACTTCAACCAAAAGAAGTGTATGAAACCAAATGGAACCAAATGAAAAGGCAAAGATTAAATTCAGCAAAATGAAATAAACTTGGATTTCTCACGCTAGTGTAACATCTCCTACGAATCACCATGCTTTACTTAAAGAAAGAAAGAAAAACACCGTGCGTGCATTTCTCAAGGAAAGAAAAAAAAATGCATCCTAAAGCTAATAAATAAATTGCATCCTAAATCTAGTAAATGAAATGCCTAATAAATGAAGTGCTAAGTATGTCTTTTTTCAAGACACCTCATCACGTGAAAAGTATAGGAAAAAGGACACATGAAAATTAATGATGAACATAAAAAAAAACGTGAATGATGATTCATAGCAAACAACTTCAACCGGTGGCACATTGAATGCTTTTGGTATTTCAACAATTGGAATATAAAATTCATTCTCATCCAAACATCAATACAATAAAAGAAAACCCTTTCGGGGGCTACTCCCTCCTGATGTGCCAACTCCCCTTTCTTCAAAGTGAAAGCAAAGATTCAAAAAAAACAATTCATCATCGTGTGCTTTTTCTTTCCAGCCGTGTGATAACAGTTGAAAAACTGTTATTTTCATGATTAAAATTGACACTTAAAGCAACCTTTACACTTAGAAACTAGCTTGAAATCATGCTTTTCTTTATATTTTTGGAAATAAGAGAGCTGGACAGGTTTATGCTTGATTTCAGTGTTTTTGTGCAGGTTTTAAGGTGAATTTGGTGAAAGAAGTGAAGAAGGAGAGAGATGAAATCAGAAAAGACAACAAAAAGTGCAAAAGGAGAAGCCGAAGTCACCGCTCAACGGCAGTTTACCGCTGAGCGGCACTCAGGAGTTTGCAGGAGGTCCGCTGAAGGGCAAATTGGCCGCTGAGGGGAGAAAACAAGTCACGCACTCACCGCTGAGCGGTATTTTACCGCTGAGCGGTACTCTGGAAGTCACGGGAGGTCCGCTGAGGGGCAAAATGGCCGCTGAGGGGAAGAAACGTCTCACGCAATCACCGCTGAGCGGTAGTTTACCGCTGAGCGGCACTTTAATGGGCTTGGACTTGACTTTTTGTAATTTACGAATGATACATAAGCATTAGGGCTTCCTAGGGTTAGGTATCTCTGGCTGGAACGAAGAAAGCACTCTCTCTACCACCCCTTTGAAGGAGGATCTTGGATGCTGAGGCTTCCACTTCATCTTTTTAGGGTTTATTCTTTCATTCTTTCATTGTAATTCATTTAGGTTCACCATGAATATGGTGAACTAACCTCTTTATGTTTGTTGGGGAATCAATGTAGTCTTGTGAAACTCTCATATATGGAATCTGCTTTTACATGTTATATTTAAGACCTATGCTTTCTTTCATCATTAGTTAGGGTTTTTCCTCTTTGTTTAATGCTTGCATGGTTTAACTCATTCGATGCATGATTATTGGTTTTGTCGATACGGGAACGTACGGGGAAGTCTAGATCCGGGGAATTTCTCCCAATTTTATATTGGTTGTCGTTAAGCTCCTGAACTTATGAACTAATCATTAGGAATGCTAGGAATTGTATGAACTCGTGATTAGGGAGAAGCCTTCTGGAAAGGTACATTAGAGAGTGGCATTAACAATGGTGATTTGATCGTTGAATTCCTAAAATATATGAGAGTGGATAAGATGAAATTGAACCCCAACAACATATCCATACATAAATTTCATTGAAAGTGTTTATCTTTTGTTTTTTGCCATTGATCACAATTCATGCATACATGTTTATTTTTTTGTCTTGCATTTTAAACCCCAATTAATTCGTTTGTAAGTCTTAGTTAATTAAGAAATCACATAACTAAACTAGGCAGTGAGTCCTTTGGGAAGAACGATACTTGGTCTTACCAAGTTTTATTACTTGAACGATTCGGTCATACTTGCCGATTAAAAACAAGTTTGTGACATCATAATTTGGTGTTCATAAATTTGTCCATCAAGATTTTGGCGCCGTTGCCGGGGACTCGTGGTTTAACTGGTTAATTTGTGTGATTATTAATTATCTTTGACTTATATTTTTTTATTTTATTTTTAAATTTCGAATTTTTATTTTATTTTATTCTTTTTCTGTTTTCTGTCTTTATTTTCTGAATCTTGTAATTTCTTTTATATCTTTTTGTGCTAACCAAATCTTCTAGGGTTTTGTGTTCTTGTGTATGCAGGAGGCAATTCGAACTAGGAGCAAGAAAACAACAGAACCGTTGCTTGAAGGATTAGAAGACAGTAGACGGAGGAGAAGAATCAGAACATCTAGAGAACTTTTCCCTCCTCCGGAAACTCTGTTGCAACCATCACCACAAGGTTCTGACAATAGCACAGAAAATATGGAGAATAATCATATCAGAAGAACTCTTGCTGATTACACCAATGTAGCTGGACCTCAACATTTTAACAGCATAGCTAGACCTAGAGTCAATGCAGCCAATATGGAGGTCAAACCAGCATTGATCCAACTGGTGAAGAGTAATCAATTCAATGGGTTATCTCATGAAAGCCCATATGAGCACCTGACTACATTTAATGAAATTTGCAACACAGTGAAAATCAACGGGGTGCCAGACGAAGCAATCAAACTTAGTTTGTTTCCTTTCTCATTGGGAGGCAATGCTAAGCTTTGGTTGAACTCTTTTCCTGAAGGAAGTTTCACAGAGTGGGAAGCAGTGGTAACAAAGTTTTTGAACAAGTACTTTCCACAATCAAAGGTGACAAAAGGCAAGCAAGAGATATCTTCATTTAAGCAGGGCATGGAAGAATCACTCGGGCATGCATGGGATAGATACAAAAGTCTGCTAAGAAAAACACCCACGCATGGCTTTGAAGAACAAGAAGTAGTCTTAACTTTCCTTGGAGGGCTTGGTTCACAAACCAAGATGATGCTTGATGCCTCAGCAGGAGGCAATATTAAATGGAAAACTCCAGAGGAAGCTATAGAAATTATTGACAACATGGCTACTAGTGATAATGAGCTTAACAGCGAAAGAGGAGTTCCTATGCAACAAAAAGGGGTTCTCCAATTACAGACACATGATGCCTTGCTAGCTCAAAATAAAATTCTAACTCAACAGCTGGAGACTCTGACTAAAACTCTTGCACAATTGCCTAAAGAGTTGAAAACTGCTGCACAAGTGCAAACTCAGTTGTGCGAATTATGTGGGGGTGATCATATCAATGGTCAATGTGCTTTTCCAGTGGAGGCCTTAGAGGATGTTAATTTCATGGCTAATCAATTTCCATACCGTCAAGGGAATTACAATCAAGGGTGGAAACCACATCCAAGCATTGGTCAAGGACAAACTGGGCAAGCAAATCAATATAATAAGCAGCAGCAACCAACCTTTTGGCAACAGTTATCTATGCTTAATGAAAAATCAACAAGGTTGGAAGAAACTCTTCAGCAATTCATACAGAAAACCGAATCTTCTCAAAAGAGCACTGAAGCTGCTATAAAGAATTTGGAGATTCAAATGGGTCAGATTACCAAGCAATTGGAAGAAAGGCCAAATAGAAATTTTGGGGCTAATACTGAGGTTAACCCTAGAGAAGAGTGTAAAGTGGTAAAGAGTGTGAATGAAGAGATAATTGAGTTAGAAGAAGGAGAAACAGAAGAAAGAAGAGAAATAGAGAGCAAAAATAATTTTCCTTTTCCAATAAATCAAGAGAAACAAATGGATTTCACAGAATTATTCAGAATGGTGGATAATGAAGCACCTTGGGAACAGATTTTACAGAAAATTGCAGTTTACACAAAATCTGATGAAGAAATTTTTACAAAGAAGAGACGTAGAGATGATGAGGCAAAAGAGTGTATAATTGTTAAGAAAGAGTCATTCCCTCCTAAAGCGTCAGATCTAGGTAGTTTCTCTATCCCTTGTACTATAGGGAAGAAAAAGGTAAAGAAAGCTCTCCTTGATTTAGGTTCAAGTGTTAACTTGATACCTTATTCTTTATTGGAGCAAATCGGCAAAGTTAAAATGAAACCTGCAAAGATTAAAATAGTAATGGCCGATGGATCTTCAAAGGAGCCATGTGGGATTGTAGAGGACATTATAGTTTGTGTTGGCAAACTTCAGTTCTTGGCAGATTTTGTGGTGATGAAGATGGAGACTGAGAAGATACCTATCATACTTGGAAGACCGTTTATGAAAACGACCAGGGCTATCATAGATGTAAATGAAGGTATAGTGGTGCTCCAGGATAGAGAGGAGAGAGTGGTGGTAGATGTTTTCAAAGATGAGATGCAAGCAAAGGAGGAAGAAGCTAGTTATAAAGCTGCATTTCGAGATGCACCCATGACTAGCCGTAAAGATAAAAATCTTGAGGTTTCAGGTAACCATTGTTTGTTGTTTCAGGTACCCAAGGTAGAAGAGATTGGAAGAGGAGAAGAAATTCCTAAAGACTGGAAGAAAAGAAGACTCCAACTTGGCACACCTGTTAGAATCAAGAACAAATTGTGGGTTGTGAAGGGCTTTAAAGAGAAGGAGATGATAGAGATAGAGTCTCTGATAACAGTTGAAAAACTGTTATTTTCATGCTTAAAGTTGATACTAAAAGCAACCTTTAGACTTAGAAACTAGCTTGAAATCATGCCTTTTGTTTATATTTTTAGAAATAAGAGAGCTGGACAGGTTTATGCTTGATTTAAGTGTTCTTGTGCAGGTTTTGAGGTGAATTTGGTGAAAGAAGTGAAGAATAAGAGAGAGGACATTAGAAAAGACAAGAAAGAGTGCAAAAAGGAGAAGTCGAAGGCACCGCTCAGCGGCAAACTACCGCTGAGCGGCACTCAAGAGGTGACGTTGGAACCGCTGAGGGGCAAAATGGCCGCTGAGGGGAAGAAAGAAGACGCGCAATCACCGCTGAGCGGTAAATACCGCTGAGCGGCACTTTTTGGGCTTGGACTTTTGTAATCTTTTGTAACTCTAGATTAGTATATAAGGGCTTGCACGTCCTATAGTTAGGCATCTTTGGCAGAAACGAGGCAAACACTCTCTCTTTCACCCCTTTGAAGGAGGATCTTGGATGCTCAGGCTACCTCTTCACCTTTATTGGGTTTATTCTTTCATACTTTCATTGTAATTCATCTAGGTTCACCATGAATATGGTGAACTAAACCTTGTATGTTTGTTGGGGAGTCAAAGTAATCTCTTGAAACTCTCATATATGGATTTGTTGAGTACATCTTTGAATTAAGACATATGCTTTCTTTCATCATTAGTTAGGGTTTTTCCTCTTTGCTCAATGCTTGCATTGTTTAACTCATTCTAATGCATGATTATTGGTTTTGTTGATACGGACACGTACGGGGAAATCTAGATCCGGGGAATTTCTCCCAATATTATACTGACAATATTATATTGGTTGCCTTTAAGCTCCTGCACTCATGAACTAATCATTAGGAATGCTAGGAATTGTATGAACTATTTGATTAGGGAGAAGCCATCTAGAATGGTACATTAGAGAGTGGCATTAACAATGATGATTTGAATGTTGAATTCCTAAAATATATGAGAGTGGATGAGATGAAATTGACCCCCAACAACATATTCATTCATATATTTCCTTGAAAGTGTTTATCTTTTGTCTTTGTCATTGATCAATTCATGCATACATATTTAATTTCTGTCTTTGCATATTAAACTTCAATTATTGTGTTCTTAAGTCTTAGCTAATCAACAAATCACATAACTAAACTAGGCCGTGAGTCCTTTGGGAGAACGATACTTGGTCTTACCAAGTTTATTACTTGAAACGATTCGGTCATACTTGCCGATTGTGAAACAAGTTTGTGACATCATATTTTGGTGCTTACAAATTTGTCCATCAGTCTCCATGTTCTAGAAGAACCAAAACAGTTCAAAGGAAACAGCTGAGGAATTGGTGGAATAACAACATCAATTACAAAGAAGATGGAACTTGAACTTTATTGGGTCAAGCTAATGACGTTAAAAGAGCGCTTGCTGGGAGGCAACCCAGTGAATTTAAAAACTTTTGATTTGGTTTTGTAATTTGTAATTTTTGAACATTATTTTTGTAATTATTTTGTTGGAGATAGCATCTACTGAAGGATGCTAGGTGGTTAAGTATCTACTGAAGGATACAATGGCTGTAACACCTACTGATGGGTGTTGGTGGATTTTAGGTCAGGCTCGTGACGTTAAACAAGCGCTACCTGGGAGGCAACCCAGTTGATTGAATATTTCTGTTTGTTTGTTTTAGTTAGGGTTTGCATAAGCATTTTGAACATTGAATTGCAGGGAGCCAGTGAGGGGCATGTCTAGGAGGCACGTAGGTTAAGAAAAGAAGGAGAAGAGCACTTCACGAAAGTGCCGCTGAGCGGTACTTTACCGCTGAGCGGTACTTTACCGCTGAGCGGTACTTTACCGTTGAGCGGTACACTCGCAGAATAGGGTTTTAGTTCCCCTTAGCGGGACCCGAGCCCATTAGGGTATTTTTAAACCCTAAGCTGCACATTCTCTCACACTTTCAGACTTTTCTTTGCACAAACACTCCCACATACATTCTCCAAGGTTTTCCACATCTTTTCACTCTTCCCTCTTAAGAAAATTTCTCTTCCACTCACTTTTTCACTAGTGTGCCATCAAAGTTTGGGGTTGGAAGAGAGCATTCTAGCTTGGAAGCATTCTCATTGCATCTAGTATCTCCACCCAAGTAAGTAAAATGCATTTTGTTCATTCTAGGGTTTTTGATTTTGAATATGATTGTCAAAGCATGAAGATTTAGGGGTTTTGATTTCTTTGCATGATTTGATGATATATTTGATGTTTGAACCGATTAAACTGCATGATTATGAACTGGAAAACTGAAAATTGCATTTGGGTGGAGTTAGGAAAGCTTTAAAACAGGTTTTTCAAAAATCTGCAGAGTTACCGCTGAGGGGTAAACTGCCGCTGAGCGGTACTCTGCTAGATTTGGTTTTTATGGTTTTTTGTGATCTGAAATGTGGTACTGGTGGCGCTGAGGGGAAATTCTGGCCCTCAGCGGTGGTTTAGCTTCGAAAGGAGTTGTGTTTTGTGTTTTACTAATGATTAACATCATGTTCTGTGGTTTGGTTTTGTGTTTTGAATGTAGGAATGGCATCCTCATCCGGAAAAAGATTGAAAACCATGGCAAACAAGAGAAAGGAAAAGGAACCAGAGCAACCTCACTCTAGTAGGTTCCTCTCTAGGAAACATGAGAAGCACTTTAAAGTGGTTCAGGACAGGAGACTTCTGATGGAGAGAAAGGTTGGAATGATACCTAACTTTGCTCCTCAATTTGGTGAGCAAGTGTTAGGGAATGATTGGGGAAAGCTAGCCACTTATCCTGCACCTGCCAATATAGCTGTGGTTAAGGAATTTTACACCAATGCAAAGAAGATTGGTGATTATCCAGCTGAGAATTATTTGGGCTATGTCAGAGGCCATGCTATCAGGTATGATCCTGATTCAATTAATAATTTTCTGGACACTGTATGGGCTGGTGAGCAGTGCCAGTTTGCTTTTTGCATGGAGGAAGGTGCTGATTATGAGGATGTGGAGAGAGTACTGTGTATACCTGGAGGACACCTGCAAAGGAATAGATCTGGCTCAGTGGTTAACATTAGGAGGACGGATTTGACTCCTCTTGCAAAGTATTGGATGGCGTTTTCTCATGCCAACATTCAGCCATGTTCACATGTGTCAGATATTACTCTCAGCAGGGCATTTTTCATTTATTGTGCTATCAGAAATTTGAATGTTAATATTGGGCAGGTGATAGCTGATGAGATTAGTGTGTGCGCTAATACTTCAAACAATAAAGCATCACTAGGACATCCTTCTTTGATCACGCACCTTTGCAAGATAGCTGGGGTGGACACTTCTGCTCCACCTTTTGAGAGGCCAAGAAAAGCTATTGATGAGGCCTACTATAGACAGTACTATGGAGGTGATGATGCAGCTCAGCCAGTTCCACCACGCCGTGCTCGTAGAGAGAGAGGGCCAGCACAGAGCCAGACATCTGCTGAGACACATGAAGCAGAGCCATTCCAGATGAGGGACATGTATATGTCTCTTATAGGGGCTCAGTTGCAGTCCATTCACAGAGGGCAGGTGGCCACTGCTGAGATGATTGTGGGGATGTATGATACACCTCCAGCCCACAGGTGGACTATGGATGAATTTCATAATGTGGTAGCTTGGCCAGAGGAACCAGTGCATGGAGGAGGAGCTGGAGCAGCTGAAGCTTCGGCTAGAGATATGGAAGAAGGTGAAGCTGATGAGGATGATGCATTTGAAGATGACGAAGATGAGGAGGAAGAGAAAGATACAGAGGACAGCTCAGATTGATGAGGAGCTGAGATAGCATTTACTGATGAATGCTATCATGTGCTTATGCTTTGTGGTTTAAGTTTTCTGAACTTATTTGTTTTTGTTTTTAGATTAGGGTTTGATGTACTTTATTTGAAACCTGGTTTGTTATGATGGTTTGCTATTAACTGTGATTGTATGATAAGTAATACTGAATGATGCTTATGATTAATTGATGTTGAGATGATGTGCACATTAAAATGCTTAAACAGGTGATTCACAAGCTTTGTGAACAAATGCATGATATTATGATTGTGATTGTGAAATTAAGCAGGATGTGTATGTTAAATGTGAATGAGCTTATATGTGAGATTTTGAGCTCCAGAGTTGTTATTGTTGAATGCTATTACTTTGAAAGCATGAATGGTTTTGCCTAAGTTTTTTATGATTGAATCAATTGCTTGTTTTGCATCACATGATCAAGGCCATTTGTTGAAAACCTTTTTATTGGCCAAATTCATAAAATCAGCCCACTAAAAGAGAACACTGTGTGTTCTATCTTTTGAACCCTTAGCCTTGAATATACACTGAAAACCCTTGATTGAAAATCTTTACCTTGAGTTAAGTAGAAGATCTTGTGTGGTATTGTTAAATATTCAAGTTTGGGGTTGTTGGGAAAAACATGAAAAGCATTGAGCTAGGAGCTAAAAAGTAAGAATGTGCAAAGAAAAAGAAAAGAAAAAGAAGTAAAGCTCAATGCAAAGGCAAAAGAAAGTTGGGAATGAATAAGATGATTGTGTTGTTATGATTCTCTTAACTCAAGGATTTTGTAATCCAGAAAAACCAATTTTCTTGTTAGCCCAGCCACATTATAAGCCATTGAAAAGTCCTTGTGATGATGCATGCTTGTGAATGTTTTGATTGTGGTAAAATGAAAGGCAAAGTTGATTCATGTAACATTGTGATAGTAGAGTGAATGAGTGATCATCTCTTATACACTTGAGTGTGAGTGAAACACTTGACTTAGTGAGGAAATATCACATGAACACATGAACATCCATGTTTAATTGATTGATCATTCATGAAAATAGCATTTGTTGGAATTTAAATGACTTTGTGAACACTAAAACATGTGCACATCTTGATTGAACTCTTGGTCATAAGTTTGAGTGAAGTTTTTGCTTATCTTGAAAAGAAAATTTTTGAATGAAGTGAATCATAATATGAATTGGTTGAAGATAGAGTTAAATCTTATTTGCTTGAGGACAAGCAAAGTTTTAAGTTTGGGGTTGTGATAACAGTTGAAAAACTGTTATTTTCATGATTAAAATTGACACTTAAAGCAACCTTTACACTTAGAAACTAGCTTGAAATCATGCTTTTCTTTATATTTTTGGAAATAAGAGAGCTGGACAGGTTTATGCTTGATTTTAGGGTTTTTGTGCAGGTTTTAAGGTGAATTTGGTGAAAGAAGTGAAGAAGGAGAGAGATGAAATCAGAAAAGACAGCAAAAAGTGCAAAAGGAGAAGCCGAAGTCACCGCTCAGCGGCAGTTTACCGCTGAGCGGCACTCAGGAGTTTGCGGGAGGTCCGCTGAGGGGCAAATTGGCCACTGAGGGAAGAAAACAAGTCACGCACTCACCGCTGAGCGGTATTTTACCGCTGAGCGGTACTCTGGAAGTCACGGGAGGTCCGCTGAGGGGCAAAATGGCCGCTGAGGGGAAGAAACGTCTCACGCAATCACCGCTGAGCGGTAGTTTACCGCTGAGCGGCACTTTAATGGGCTTGGACTTGACTTTTTGTAATTTACGAATGATACATAAGCTTTAGGGTTTCCTAGGGTTAGGTATCTCTGGCTGGAACGAAGAAAGCACTCTCTCTACCACCCCTTTGAAGGAGGATCTTGGATGCTGAGGCTTCCACTTCATCTTTTTAGGGTTTATTCTTTCATTCTTTCATTGTAATTCATTTAGGTTCACCATGAATATGGTGAACTAACCTCTTTATGTTTGTTGGGGAGTCAATGTAGTCTTGTGAAACTCTCATATATGGAATCTGTTTTTACATCTTATATTTAAGACCTATGCTTTCTTTCATCATTAGTTAGGGTTTTTCCTCTTTGTTTAATGCTTGCATGGTTTAACTCATTCGATGCATGATTATTGGTTTTGTCGATACGGGAACGTACGGGGAAGTCTAGATCCGGGGAATTTCTCCCAATTTTATATTGGTTGTCGTTAAGCTCCTGAACTTATGAACTAATCATTAGGAATGCTAGGAATTGTATGAACTCGTGATTAGGGAGAAGCCTTCTGGAAAGGTACATTAGAGAGTGGCATTAACAATGGTGATTTGATCGTTGAATTCCTAAAATATATGAGAGTGGATAAGATGAAATTGAACCCCAACAACATATCCATACATAAATTTCATTGAAAGTGTTTATCTTTTGTTTTTTGCCATTGATCACAATTCATGCATACATGTTTATTTTTTTGTCTTGCATTTTAAACCCCAATTAATTCGTTTGTAAGTCTTAGTTAATTAAGAAATCACATAACTAAACTAGGCCGTGAGTCCTTTGGGAAGAACGATACTTGGTCTTACCAAGTTTTATTACTTGAACGATTCGGTCATACTTGCCGATTAAAAACAAGTTTGTGACATCATAATTTGGTGTTCATAAATTTGTCCATCACCGTGCTTCCAAAAATCTTGGACGCTTGAGTGCACCGTTTCAGCAAAATCAATCCCGCTTCCTCCACCAACGTATCATCAGCCATAACCTTCCATTCTCTTTCAAAAACAATGTTCCAACCAAAGAAAAGTTCAAAAAACCAAAAGCCTAACCGAGAGAGTCCGTGTAAAAATGGCAAGTGGCGGCTCTCCTTAAACCTGCAGGACGTGTGTCTACTCAAGGGTCGTGTGTTGCCCTCCTTCCAAACTGCTACGGCATCTGGACCTGGTTCACGTTGCTGCTAATGCACCCCCCAATTTCGCTGGACCACCCCACGCTGCTGCAAACGTGGCTGCCCCTTGCTGGATGCCACCTCCTAAGTGTGGGCCGTGTGCTTCAATTCCCGTGGAGACCTAGTTCCGTGTGTGTTCTTCTCTTCTTGCTGGATCAAGGCCGTAAGTGCCTCTTCCCAAATGAATCCAGCTTCTATGTGCACCCCTTGCTGCCAGCGTGTGGGCTGTGACACTTCCAAGAAAACGTGGCAGCACCTCCAATTCATTTTCTCGGCTGGACCATGTGCTTCTATGTGGGCCCTTCCATTTTGCTTCTTAAAATTCAAGAATTAAAGGACTTGGTTAAGAGTGTTGGGAGGTCTTAGCATCATCCAATGATCAATTCCAGCCACCACAATTACTAAACAACAAGCAAACAATGCAACAGATTAGAAATCACTCAAACAGCAAGCATTGGAATGACATAGGGGAGTAAAAAAAATACTGGGAACAACACAGAACGAATTTGAACAAAATAAAAACTATACCTGAAAATAGACATCCATACGAAACTATGAAAAAAAATTGCATGGAAAACGGATAAGAATTGAACTCAAACGAAGACACACAAGTTGACACAACATTCACGCGGCAGCCAGCGAAAATAAAAATGGCTAAGATGCATTGGCTCAATTTCCATTTGTCATTTAGCTTTCTAATGTCCCAAAAAGTTATCCAAAATTTTCCCATAATTAATAATGCAAAACAATAAGCTCAGATAATTCAAATTAGTTAAAATAAGAATTTCCGATCAAATTAAGCACAATTAGGAAAAACAGGAAAATACCGGACGTTTAAGCATAATTCCCCGACTAATTCTAGCACATTAAACTAAGTGAAGTGAGGAAAATATTGGTTCATCAATAAGTAATGCTGAATGATGCTTATGATTGATTGATGTTGAGATGATGTGCACAGTAAAATGCTTATACAGGTGATTCACAAGCTTTGTAAACAAATGCATGATATCATGATTGTGATTGTGAAATTAAGCAGGATGTGTATGTCAAATGTGAATGAGCTTATATGTGAGGTTTAGAGCTCCAGAGTTGTTATTGTTGAATGCTATTACTTTGAAAGTATGAATAATTTTGCCCAGGTTTTCTATGATTGAATCAATTGCTTGTTTTGCATCATATGATCAAGGCCTTTTGTTGGAAACCTTTTTATTGGCCAAATTTATAAAATTAGCCACTAAAAGAGAACACTTTGTGTTCAATCCTTTTGAACCCTTAGCCTTGAATATACACTGAAACCTTTGATTGAAAAATCTTTACCTTGAGTTAAGTAGAAAATCTTGTGTGGTATTGTTAAATATTCAAGTTTGGGGTTGTTGGGAAAACATGAAAAGCATTGAGCTAAGAGCTAAAAAGTAAGAATATGCAAAGAAAAAGAAAAGAAAAGAAAAAGAAGCAAAGCTCAATGCAAAGGCAAAAAGAGAGTTGGGTATGAATAAGATGATTGTGTTGTTATGATTCTATTAACTCAAGGATTTTGTGATCCAGAAAAACCAATTTTCTTGTTAGCCCAGCCACATTATAAGCCATAGAAAAGTCCTTGTGATGATGCATGCTTGTGAATGTTTTTGATTGTGGTAAAATGAAAGGCAAATTTGATTCATGTGACATTGTGATAGTAGAGTGAATGAGTGATCATCTCTTATACACTTGAGTGTGAGTGAAACACTTGACTTAGTGAGGAAATATTACATGAACACATGAACATCCATGCTTAATTGATTGATCATTCATGAGAATAGCATTTGTTGGAATTTAAATGACTTTGTGAACACTAAAACATGTGCACATCTTGATTGAACTCTTGGTCATAAGTTTGAGTGAAGTTTTTACTTATCTTGAAAAGAAGATTTTTGAATGAAGTGAACCATCATATGAATTGGTTTAAAGATGGAGTTACATCTTATTTGCTTGAGGACAAGCAAAGTTTTAAGTTTGGGGAGAAAACAAGTCACGCACTCACCGCTGAGCGGTATTTTACCGCTGAGCGGCACTTTAATGGGCTTGGATTTGACTTTTTGTAATTTACGAATGATATATAAGCTTTAGGGTTTCCTAGGGTTAGGCATCTCTGGCTGGAACGAAGTAAACACTCTCTCTTCCACCCCTTTGAAGGAGGATCTTGGATGCTGAGGCTTCCTCTTCACCTTTTTAGGGTTTATTCTTTCATTCTTTCATTGTAATTCATCTAGGTTCACCATGAATATGGTGAACTAAACTCTGTATGTTTGTTGGGGAATCAATGTAATCTTGTGAAACTCTCATATATGGAATCTGTTTTTACATCTTTTAATTAAGACTTATGCTTTCTTTCATCATTAGTTAGGGTTTTTCCTCTTTGCTTAATGCTTGCATTGTTTAACTCATTCGATGCATGATTATTGGTTTTGTCGATACGGGCACGTACGCGGAAGTCTAGATCCGGGGAATTTCTCCCAATATGATATTGGTTGTCGTTAAGCTCCTGCACTTATGAACTGATCATTAGGAATGCTAGGAATTGTATGAACTCGTGATTAGGGAGAAGCCTTCTGGAAAGGTACATTAGAGAGTGGCATTAACAATGATGATTTGACTGTTGAATTCCTAAAATATATGAGAGTGGATAAGATGAAATTGACCCCCAACAACATATCCATACATAAATTTCATTGAAAGTGTTTATCTTTTGCTTTTTGCCATTGATCAAAATTCATGCATACATATTTATTTTCTGTCTTGCATTTTAAACCCCAATTATTTCGTTTGTAAGTCTTAGTTAATTAAGAAACCACATAACTAAACTAGGCCGTGAGTCCTTTGGGAAGAACGATACTTGGTCTAACCAAGTTTATTACTTGAACGATTCGGTCATACTTGCCGAGTGAAAACAAGTTTGTGACATCATAATTTGGTGTTCATAAATTTGTCCATCAACTGTCTAAACATGCTTCAAAGGAGGATCCATACACAGTAAAATCATCCATAAACACCTCTATGCAATTCTCAAGAAAGTCGCTAAAAATGCTAAGCATGCACCGCTGGAAGGTACCAGGGGCGTTGCATAGACCAAAGGGCATCCTCCTATAGGCAAAAGTGCCAAAGGGGCAGGTGAATGTGGTTTTTTCTTGATCCTCAGGCGCAATATTTATTTGAAAGTAACTAGAAAAACCATCAAGAAAACAATAATGAGATTTACCTGCCAGGCGCTCCAGCATCTGATCAATGAATGACAGGGGAAAATGATCTTTCCTGGTTGCTTGGTTGAGCCTCCTATAGTCAATGCAGACTCTCCAACTGTTCTGCACTCTAGTTGGGATAAGCTCATCCCTCTCATTCTTCACCACAGTGAGGCCAGTTTTCTTGGGCACAACATGGATGGGGCTAACCCACTGACTGTCTGAAATAGGGTAGATGATCCCAGCTTGCAAAAGCTTGGTCACCTCCTTCTTGATGACGTCCATGATCACGGGGTTTTGCCTTCTTTGTGGCTGTCTCACTGGCCTTGCCCCATCTTCCAAAAGAATTCTATGCATGCATGTGGATGGGCTAATACCAGGTATGTTAGCCAAACTCCAACCAATGGCCTTCTTGTGCTTCCTCAGCACACCAAGCAACTTCTCCTCTTGAACAGAATCAAGGGAGGTGGAAATGATCACCGGTTTCTTCTCATCATCCTCCAAGTACATGTACTTGAGGTTATTTGGGAGCTGTTTCAACTCAAGAGTAGGTGCCTGCAAGTCAGATTCATTTGTACTTCCTACAAAGTGGTTAGTGCATTCTGACTCCAAAGAATTCACAGGTAAAGGCGGAACACCTATCTCATCAAGCTCCAAATCCATATCCATGACAATTACATTATCAACATAATCCATATCAAAAACATTATCAACATCATGGATATCAAAATTCTCTTCAAAATCAACATCATTCTCAAATTCAGATTCAATGCATGTATGTAGAGAAGATAGAAAAGAATGCTCTTTCTTATGCAAAGAATCAAAATCATCAACAACATATTTATCAATAATGTCATCCAATGCATCGATCCTAAACAGAGAATGGTCCTCAGCTGGAAATTTCATTGCATCAAGGATATTAAAATGAACAACAATATCAGCAAATTCCATAGACAAAGTTCCAGCATACACATCAATCTTAGTTCGGGTAGTTTTCAAGAATGGCCTGCCTAAGATAATGGGAGCAGATCCATGAGAGAATCCCTCCTCCATTTCCAAAACATAAAAGTCAGCAGGAAAAATCAATTCACCAACCCTAACCAAGACATCCTCTATGAAACCTGCTGGGTGGGTAACACTCCTATTGGCCAACTGAATGACCACACCCGTGGTTTGCAAAGGACGAAGAGACAAAGATGCATATATAGACAAAGGCATGACATTAACAGAAGCACCCAAATCAAGCATGGCATTTTCAAATTTATTGTTTCCAATCACACAAGGAATGCAAAATATACCTGGGTCCTTGCACTTTTCAGGGATGTGCGGGACCGACTTACCAATAAGCGCAGATACATTCCTTCCCATGCTAATCCTCTCATTTCCCTTCATCCTCCTCTTGTGTGTGCACAGCTCCTTCAAGAATTTGGCATACTTCGGTATCTGCTTGATGGCATCAAGTAGAGGTATGTTCACCTCTACCTTCCTGAAGGTCTCCAGAATTTCCTTATCCACATCTTCCATCTTTTTGCTAGGAAGTGCCCGTGAAGGGAATGGTAGAGGGATAGGTCGGTCAACCAATGGAGAAGGTGCGGCAGCGGTGGTGGTGGAAGAGGGAGAAGATCCACTTGAAGAAGAACCACCGGCTGGAGAAGAAGATTCACCCACCTCAAATGCCTTGCTCGGACCGTCATGGTCGTTCTTTCTAGGACAAGTAGCAGACATGGGTGTAGGTGTAGAAGCGGGCTCTGAAGGCACAAAAATCTGCTTCCCTGATCTAAGGGTTATGACACTCACATTCCTTGGGTTCTGCACAGTCTGGGATGGTAACTTATCCGAATTCTGAGACTACGCTTGGTTTATCTGAGTAGCCATCTGACCCATCTGGTTAGTGAGACTCTGTATGGAAGCTCTAGTCTCCTGCTGAAATTGCATGTTATCTTTCTGAAACTGCAGGTTTTGCATAGTCATCTGTCTCACTAACTCTTCCAATGAAGGTTCAGACGAAGTGGAAGGGTGGGCAGCTGGTTGGGCAGGTGCCTCTTGCTGTTGCTGTTGTTGTTGCCTCTGGTGTTGTTGCATAGGTGGAGGCACATATCTGTTAGGTGCTCCAGCATTCTGGAAAGGTGGTGCATGTTGTTGATGCTGTGGCGCATTGTTCCATCTCAGATTGGGGTGATTCCTCCACCCTGGGTTGTACCTGTTGCTGGATAAGTCATGATTTTGCTGTTGTTGTTGCCTGTTGTTGTAGATGTTCGTAGCATAAGCTTGAGGCGCATCAGAGGCAGCAGAGTGCTGCAAAGAAGGACAAGCATCTGTATAGTGGTCACTGGAAGGACAAATAGCACATAGTCGTGCAACAGATGCAGATGGAGCTGCAGATCTCTGGTTGGTAGTCAACTGTGTCACCATCTTCGTAAGAGAGTCAATCTTTCCTTCCAACTTGCTTTCAACAGCTGATAAAGACTGGGCAACAACATCATGTACGCCCCTCACCACAATGGCATCATTCCTAGTGCTAAATTGCTGGGAGTTGGAGGCCATCTTCTCAATCAATTGCCTGGCCTCAGCAGGTGTGGTGTCTCCAATAGCTCCACCACTGGCAGCATCAATCATACCACGGTCCATGTTGTTCAAACCCTCATAGAAATACTGGACAAGGAGATGCTCAGGTATCTGATGGTGGGGACAACTAGCACAAAGTGTCTTGAATCTCTCCCAATACTCATATAAGTTCTCTCCACCAAGCTGCCTAATCCCAGTTATGTCATTTCTGATAGCTGTGGTCCGGGCTGCTGGAAAAAATTTATCTAAGAACAGCCTCTTCAGATCACCCCAGCTAGTGACGGATCTAGGCGCCAAACCATACAACCAATCCTTAGCAACATTTTCCAATGAATGAGGGAATGCCTTCAAGAAGATGTGCTCTTCAGGAACATCATGTGGTTTCATACTAGAACAGACAATGTGGAATTCCTTCAAATGCTTATGAGGACTCTCACCTGCAAGACCATGAAACTTGGGCAACAAATGGATCAGTCCAGTCTTGAGAACAAATGGAACGTCCTCATCAGGATATTGGATGCACAAGCTTTCGATATCGAAATCAGGTGTAGCCATCTCCCTAAAAGTCCTCTCACGAGGTGGAGGTTGTGCCATATTGTTCTCAGTGTGAAAAACAACAGAATCAGAATCAGAATCACGTGCAGATGCAACAGATGCAGTATGCACAAAGTACTCAGCAGTGGGATGCACATTATCCAATGGAACAGACTCAAAAACAGACTCTAAAGATAAATTTCTAGAATGCCTAGCTAACCTATGAAAAGTTCTATCAATCTCAGGATCAAAGGGTGGTATAGGCCCAGGATTTCCCCTAGTCATGCACTAAGTCACAACACCCTAAAATCATGAAACGATATCACAAAAATTTTGAACACGCAAAACAACCTAAACAAACAAATCACACACACCCAAACATACAAGACAAAACACAACACACAAACAACACATTATCAACACAAAAGACCTAAAACTGAACCGTTGGTCCCCGGCAGCGGCGCCATTTTGATGAAAGGGTCGCACCTCCCACAAAAGTTGTGCATAAAAGAATGCAGTATAATACTAGGAAGTGACTCCTAGGTCGTCTCTCAAGGACCAAATGTGGTTCAATCTCAGATCAACACGTAGTGGGGGGGGGTTTGTGAAGAGTTTTGTGAATGCAGATGGACTAAATTAAAACACGAATATAAACACGGAGGTAAACACAAAATTAAAATGGTTGGTCATTAAAAGTAACATTACAACTAAATTATCACAACTAAACATAATAAACAACATTAAAGTGAATCAAGCAGTAAACTGAACGGTCCTGAAATAAGGTGTGGGAACTAATTTAAATGCACTAGAGAAATATGAAAACTCATCTAACACTATTGAACTGCAAAGAGTTACCCTTCGAAGCCCAACGCAGCCAGAATGACATGGGATGCACATTTATACGAAAGAAGTACTAAAAGAAATTGTGTGACCAGTAAGTTGAAATAAAACGAGCAAGCTGCTTCTAAATGTATTTCAATGTATATAATAAAAAAACATTTTTGATGCAAGTGTGAATAAAGAAAAGGATTAAAGAAACCTTCCTAGCACGTGCGTGTCATCCAATAATCAATCAACCTACTTTGTACAAGAAATTAAATGAACTTCATCACTGTGAAGTTGCTCCCTTATGCTCCAAAGCAATTGAATAAAATTCCTTTTCTCAAAGCCTACCACCGTACACCTGCTACTTGTGCCCTCCAAATGCTTCAATTGATGTGACCACTCCTTACTCCAACCTAATCTACTTCCACCTCATATTCCCGTGCACACCATGCCCTTCTTCAGCTTCTTCTTTAATCAACCTTCCAGCAGCTTGCACCGTGCACACCATTCTCCTACTACATTCAACAACGTGCCCTGCTGCCAGCTGCTTCCGTGGCCTTCCTACTTTCCAACCGAGACAACACTTCTTCAATGATGTGGCAGCCGTGCGCCTCACTTCTTCCAGGACGTCCAACATGCGCACGCTGCACAAGCTTCTTCCGAAATGGAATCAGCTCCTACCACACCACTTCACCACTTCCCTCAAACGTTCCATTTCTCTGAATAAAAATAAGGACACCATCCAGCTTCTTCCTTCCATATGCTCCCTTCATTCCAGCCCTTCTCCGTGCAGCTACTGGAATCAGCGCCCCTCTTTTTGAAAAGTGAATACTCCAAAAAAAACGTTCCAGCCCCTGCCAAGTTAAATCATCATTTCTCCAAGCCAAGAAAAATAACGTGCATAGTGTAGCAGAATAAAACAAGGGCACAATGAATCACTGTTTCATCCTCCAAGAAAAAAAGAATATTTGTTCTTCCTTCATTATCAAAACAACGTTCTCGGAAAAAGACTAAGGTCCCCAAAAAATGAAAGAGTAATTGGTCCGTGTCAAGTGGCGGCTGTGCACAAGGGCCGTGTGTCCCTCTTTTAATAAGGGTAGGGTCCACACACAAAATTACAAACCCTAACCTAAAAGGCATATGTCCTAAAAAAAATATTTTTACAAAATTGCCCCTAAAAGGGTCCAAAACACCTAATTCTAATTAAGGGCTTCTAGAAAACGAAATTACAACTTTAATTAGAATCTAAATGACTAAATGTTAAGCCTTTGAGTGTGTCACTCAATATCCCAATGCTCCAGATGATGTTTCCACAACTGCCCTGCAACCAGAAATGCACTTAATCAGCTCAAAAAACCCAAATTAGCACAATTACGAATTTCCGACCAAATTAAGGAGAATTCGGAAAACGGGGAAATGACAGACAATTAAACACAATTCTCTAGTTTATTTAAGTGCAATAAACTAAATATAATTCCAAAAATAACGACTCATCAGGAAGCCTGAGCATCCAAGATCCTCCTTCAAAGGGGTGGAAGAGAGAGTGTTTGCTTCGTTTCTGCCAAGGATACCTAACCCTAAGAAACCCTAAAGCTTATATATTATTCGTAAATTACAGAAAATTAGGTCCAAGCCCATAAAAGTGCCGCTCAGCGGTAAAGTACCGCTCAGCGGTAAAGTACCGCTCAGCGGTAAGTGCGTGAGTCGTTTCTTCCCCTCAGCGGCCATTTTGCCCCTCAACGGACCTCCCGTGACTTCCTGAGTGCCGCTCAGCGGTAAACTGCCGCTGAGCGGTGACTTCGGCTTCTCCTTTTGCACTTTTTGATGTCTTTTCTGATTCCATCTCTCTCCTTCTTCACTTCTTTCACTAAATTCACCTTAAAACCTGCACAAAAACACTCAAATCAAGCATAAACCTGTCCAGCTCTCTTATTTCTGAAAATATGGATAAAAGCATGATTTCAAGCTAGTTTCTAAGTGTAAAGGTTGCTTTTTGTGTCAATTTTAAGCATGAAAATAACAGTTTTTCAACTGTTATCCGTGGTTTTTGATGCACAACTTCCTCAAAACCAAAAGAAAAGAAAACAAATTTAACATATCAATTGGAGGTGTAGGCCGTGACAATTGAAATATTTGGCAGCTGCACTTCATTTCTTCAATCTTCTGGATGTGCAGTTTTGTTCAACTCAAAACAATTTGGACCTCCTTGCAACCAATTAAGAGTCTAGAACCACATTTAATTTCTTTTTTTTTTTGTGGCCATGAGATGCATTGTCCAATGATAAATTCCAGCCACCACAAGTACTAAACAGCAAGCAAACAATGCAAACATATTAGAACACTCAAACAGTAATCACTGGACTGACATAGGGGAGTAAAAACTATACGTGAAAATAGACATCTAGACGAAACTATGAAAAAAAATTGCATGGAAAACAGATAAGAATTGAACTCAAACGAGGACATACAAGTTGACACAACATTCACACAGCACTGTGCGAAAATTGAAATGACTGAGATGCATTGGGCTCAATTGCCATTTCTCATTTAACCTTCAAATGTCCCAAATTGTATCTCCAAATTTTCCTTGTAAAATAATTAGCTCAGATAATTCAAATTAGTTAAAATAAGAATTTCCGATCAAATTTAGCACAATTAGGAAAAATAGGATAATACTGTACATTCAAGCACAATTCCTTGATTAAATCCGGTACAATAAACTAAGTGAAATCAATAAAATATTGATTCATCACTCAACTTCGTCCACTTCCTCAACTTCGTCCACTTCCTCCAATTCGTCCACTTCCTCAACTTTCTCCACTTCGTCCACTTCCTTCACTTCCTCAACTTCGTCCACTTCGTCAAGTTCCTCAACTACGTCCACATCGTCCTCTTCCTCCACTTCCTCCACATCCTCCACTTCCGCAACTTCGTCCACTTCGTCCCCTTCGTCGACTTCCTCCACTTCCTTCACTTCCTTCACTTCCTTAACTTCGTCCACTTCCTCAACTTCGTCAACTTCGTCCATTTCCTCCATGTCCTCCACTTCCTCCACTTCCTCCACTTCGCCATCTTCGTCCATTTCGTCCACTTCCTACACTTCTCCTAATTCCTCCACTTCCTCCACTTCGTCCACTACGTCCACATCTTCAACTTCGTCAATTTGTCATCTTCGTCCACTTCGTCCCTTTCGTCCACTTCGCCACTTCCTCAACTTCGTCCACTTCCTCCACTTCGTCCACTTCCTTGAATTCCTCCACTACCTCCACTTTCTCCACTTCCTTCACTTCCTCAACTTCGTCCACTTCGTCAACTTCGTCCACATCGCCCATTCATCCACTTCGTCCACTTCCTCCACTTCCTCAATTTCCTCCACTTCCTCTACTTCCTCCACATCGTCCAGTTCCTACACTTCCTCCACTTCGTAGACTTCATCTGTTTCGTCCAATTCGTCAACTTCCTTCACCTCCTTAAGTTTGTCCGCATCGTCAACTTCGTCCACTTCATCATCTTCGTCCACTTCGTCAACTTCGTTCTCTTCATCCACTTCTTCAACTTCCTCAACTTCGTCCACTTCCTCCAATTCCTCCACTTCCTCATCTTTCTCCACTTCGTCCACTTCGTTCACTTCCTCAACTTCGTCCACTTAGTCAATGTCGTCCACTTCGTCCACCTCCTCCACTTTCTCCACTTCCACCACTTCCTACACTTCCTTCACTTCTTAGACTTCATCCGTTTCGTCCACTTCCTATACCCCCTCAGGTTCGTCCGCAGCGTCAATTTCGTCCACTTCGTCATTGATAACGGTTGAAAAACCGTTATTTTTATGCTTAAAATTGATACCAAAAGCAACCTTTAAGACTTAGAAACTAGCTTGAACTCATATTTTTACGTTAGTTTGTGAATAAGAGAGTTGAAAGTAAATTTAATGGTTTTGTGCAAGATTCCCTTGATTTTGTAGGCTAATTGAATGATTTGAAAGAAGAATTGAAGTACCGAATGATTGGAATGCTGAAAAGTCAACCAGAAACCAGAAAAGTCAACCAGTCAACCAAAAAAGTCAACCAGTCAACCAGAATGCTGAAAAGTCAACTAGAATACAGAAAAAGTTATGCTGAGCGGTAAAATACCGCTGAGCGGCACTTTTCAGGTGCCAAAATCACCGCTGAGGGGCAAAAACAGCAGCTGGGGGCAAAATGGATCATGCGCTATTACCGCTCAACGGTAAAATACCGCTGAGCGCCATTCTAAGTGGGCTTGGACTGGTTTTCTTTTGTTTTTATGGGCCTGGGCCTAATTTTCTGTATTTTTAGAATAGTATATAAGCTTTAGGACGTCCTAGGGTTTGTATCTTTGGCTGGGAGGAAGCAGAAACACACTTTTCACCCCTTGGGGGTAGATTGGGAGATGGTGACAGCCCTCCTCTTCTCTTTCTAGGGTTTTTCTACCTCTTTCATTCCTTCATTATTGTTCATCTAGTTTCATCATTTATATGGTGAACTAAACCTTGTATTGTTGTTGGGGAATCAATGTAGTCTTGTGAAACTCTCATATATGGAATTTGTGTTTTAACATCTTATTTAAGATATATGCTTTCTTTCATCATTAGTTAGGGTTTTTCCTCTTTGCTTAAAGCTTGCTTTGTTTAACTCATTCATTGCCATGATTATTGATTTTGTTGATATGGGAACGTACGAGGAAATCTAGATCCGGGGAATTTCTCCCAATAGCATATTGGTTGCCTTTAAGCTTCTGCACTTCAGAATTAATTACTAGGAATGCTAGGAATTGTATGAACTCATAATTAAGGATAGGCCTTCTTGCAAGGTGATTTAGAGAGTGGCATTAGCAATTGATGAAAAGAATGATGAATTCCTAAAGTGTATGAGAGTGAACAAGATGAAATTGATAACCCCAACAACATACTCATCCATTTAATTCCATTGAAGTGTTTGTATTTGGTTTTAGCCATTGATCAAATTCATGCATACATGTTTATTTTCTGTTTTGCATATTAAACTCCACTTATTTCGTTCTTAAGTCTTAAATAATCAACGAATCACATAACTAAACTAGGCCGTGAGTCCTTTGGGAGAACGATACTTGGTCTTACCGAGTTTCTTACTTGAAACGATTCGGTCACACTTGCCGATTGTTCAACAAGTTTGTGGCACCGTATTTCGGTGTTCATAAATTTGTCATCAGTCCACTTCCTCCACTTCCTTCACTTCCTCAACTTCGTCGACTTCGTCAACTTCCTCCACTTCCTCCATGTCCTCCACTTCGTCCACTTCGCCATCTTCGTCCATTTCGTCCATTTCGTCCACTTCCTACACTTCCCTTAATTCCTCCACTTCCTCCACTTCCTCCACTGCGTCCACTTCTTCAACTTCGTCAACTTTGTCATCTTCGTCCACTTCGTCCCTTTCGTCCACTTCCTCAACTTCGTCCACTTCGTGAACTTCCTCCACTTCGTGAACTTCCTCCACTTCGTCCACTTCCTCCAGTTCCTCAACTTCCTCCACTTCCTCCACTTCCTCAACTTCGTCCACTTCGTCATCTTCGTCCACTTCCTCAACTTCCTCAACTTCGTCCACTTCGTTCGTTTCCTCAACTTACTCAACTTCCTACACTTCCTCCACTTCCTCAACTTCGTCCACTTCGTCCATTTCCTCCACTTCCTCCACTTCCTCCACATCCTCCACTTCCTCAACTTCCTCCACTTCCTCCAGTTCCTCCAGTTCCTCCACCTCCTTCACTTCCTCATGTTCGTCCACGTTGTCTTCGTCAACTTCGTCCACGTCGTCAACTTCGTCCACTTCCTCAACTTCCTCCACTTGCTCCACTTCCTCCACTTCCTCAATGATGACAAATTTATGAACACCGAAAAACGGCGCCACAAACTTGTTGAACAATCGGCAAGTGTGACCGAATCGTATCAAGTAATAAAAGAAGGTAAGACCAAGTATCGTTTTCCCAAAGGACTCACAACCTAGTTTAGCTATGTGATTTGTTGATTATTTAAGACTTAAGAACAAATTGATTGTAGGTTTAAATGCAAGAGACAATAATTAAATATGTATGCATGAATTTGATCAATGGAGAAAAACAGAATACAAACACTTCAATGAATTAGATGGATGAGTATGTTGTTGGGGTTATCAATTTCATCTTATCCACTCTCATATATTTTTAGGAATTCATCATTCTTATCATCAATGCTAATGCGACTCTCTAAATCACCTTGCAAGAAGGCCTATCCGTAATTACGAGTTCATACAATTCCTAGCATTCCTAGTAATTAGTTCTTAAAGTGCAGGAGCTTAAAGGCAACCAATATGCTATTGGGAGAAATTCCCCGGATCTAGACTTCCCCGTACGTTCCCGTATCGACAAAATCAATAATCATGGCAATGAATGAGTTCAACAAAGCAAGCAATAAGCAAAGAGGAAAAACCCTAGCTAAAGATGAAAGAAAGCATATATCTTAAGATAAGACATTAAATCAAATTCCATATATGAGAGTTTCACAAGACTACATTGATTCCCCAACAACAATACAAGGTTTAGTTCACCATATTCATGGTGAAACTAGATGAACAATAATGAAAGAATGAAAGATAAAACCCTAGAAAGAGGAGGTAGCCTGAGCATCCAAGATCTTCCTTCAAGGGATGGAAAAGAGAGTGTTTGCTTCGTCTCTGCCAAAGATACAAACCCTAGGACGTCCTAAAGCTTATATACTATTCTAAAATTACAGAAAATTAGGCCCAAGCCCAAAATAGTGTCGCTCAGCGATAAATTATCCACATCCTCCACTTCCTCAAGTTCGTCCACTTCTTCCACTTCATCAACTTCGTCCACGTCGTCAACTTCGTCCACTTCCTGCACTTCCTCAACTTCGTCTACTTCATCCATTTCCTCCACTTCGTCCACTTCGTCAACTTCCTGAACTTCGTTCACTTCCTCCACTTCCTCCATTTCCTCCACTTCCTCCACTTTGCCAACTTCGTCCACTTCGTCCATTTCGTCCACTTCCTACACTTCCCCTAATTTTTCCACTTCGTCCACTTTGTCCACTTCGTCTACTTTCTCCACTACGTCCACTTCCTCAACTTCGTCAACTTCATCCACTTCATCCCGTTCGTCCACTTCGTCCACTTCCTCAACTTCGTCCACTTCCTCCACTTCGTCAACTTCCTAAACTTTGTTTACTTCCTCCACTTCCTTCACTTCCTCCACTTCCTCCATTTCCTCCACTTCGCCAACTTCATCCACTTCATCCATTTCGTCCACTTCCTACACTTCCCCTAATTCTTTCACCTCGTCCACTTTGTCCACTTCGTCCACTTTCTCCACTACGTCCACTTCGTCAACTTCGTCAACTTCATCCACTTCGTCCCGTTCGTCCATTTCCTCAGCTTCGTCCACTTCCTCCACTTCCTCCAATTCCTCCACTTCCTCTACTTCCTCCAGTTCCTCAACTTCGTCCACATCGTCCAATTCGTCCACCTCGTCCACTTCCTCAACTTCCTCTACTTCGTCCACTTCGTCTGTTTCCTCAACTTCCTCAACTTCCTCAACTTCAACCACTTCCTCCACTTGCCCCACTTCGTCCACTTCCTTGACTTCCTCAACTTCGTCCACTTCCGCAACTTCCTCTACTTCCTCCACTTCCTCCACTTCCTTCACTTCCTCAAGTTCGTCCACTTCGCCAACTTCGTGCACGTCGTCAACTTCGTCCACTTCCTCAACTTCGTCTACTTCGTCCATTTCCTCCACTTCGTCCACTTCCTCAACTTCCTAAACTTCGTCCACTTCCTCCACTGCTGCTACTTCCTCCACTTCATCCACTTCCTCAACTTCCTCAACTTTGTCCAATTCGTAGACTTCGTCTGTTTCGTCCACTCCCTTCACTTCCTCAACTTCGCCCAATTCGTCCATTTCGTCCAGTTCCTCCACTTTCCTTTTTTTCTTCCACTTCCTCCACTTTCTCGACTTCATCCAGTCCTTGAACTTCGTCTACTTCCTCCACTTCCTTCACTTCCTCAACTTCGTCCACTTCCTCAACTTCCTCCACTTCCTCCACTTCCTCAACTTCCTCAACTTCGTCCACTTCCTCCACTTCCTGAACTTCGTCAACTTCGTCCACTTTGACACTTCGTCCACTTCCTCCACGTCCTCCACTACATGCACTTCCTCTTGATGGAAGCAACTCCAGGAAATGCAGAAGAAGCTTCCCGAAGCAGAGAACTGGCAGCGGATTGAAGGAAATGCAATGGAGTTTATGGACGCATGCAAGGTGTTCGTGAATATGATGGAAGTGTTTTGGAGTGGCTGTTTGGTAGAGTTCTAGCTCAGCAAGCTTTCCAAAGGGGAAAGAAGCTAGAGGAGGTGCAAGATAACAATGCACAAGGGTGAACTTGAGAGTAAAAGCTGAAAATCGGCAACATTTCCTTACTTCAAATCAAGTTGAGTTTACAAATGATGAGCTCTCTTTTTATGGGCAAAGATGAGCTTGGAAGTGTGCTGTGAAAGCTACATCAGCCTACAAACGACAAACGTGCATAATCCAACGTGCAGTAGGTGCTTCCAGGCCATGTGTTCCATATGTTCTTCATGGAAAATGTGTTGAATTAATGAAGCCACACGGTTGGCTTGTGTTCCACGTGTTGCACATGTAAAATGTGTTTCTAACTTAGCTAATTGATGATGAGCAACAACAAGGCTTCTTGGCTGTTTGGTATAGGTTCCAAGTCTTCCTTATTTGGCCTACAAAAGACGAACAAGCTAAGGCTTAGAAAGAAAAGATTAAGTCCTTTATTCAACTTCCCTTTCTTGGTCTTAGAGTGAAGTTGATACTTCTTTAGATGGAAAGTCACTAAAGGGGTTGCAATCACCTCTACTTCGTCAACTTCGTCAACTTCGTTCACTTCGTCTACTTCCTCCACTTCGTCTATTTCGTCCACTTGCTCCACTTCCCCCAATTCCTCCACTTTGTCGACTTCGTCCACTTCCTCAACTTCCTCAACTTCGTCCACTTCACCCCATCATCCATGATGAGAGGATCGCACCTCCCACAAAAGTTGTTTGCAAAATTAATGCAGTATAAACTAGGAAGTGACTCCTAGGTCGTCTCTCAAGGACCAATTGTGGTTCAGTCTCAGATCAAACACGAAGTGGGGGGTTGGTGAAAGTGTTTTTGGTGATTGGAAATGAACTAAATTAAAACGGGAAATTAAATACAACCAAACATAATTGAAAACATTGAAATAAATTGACAAAGCATGAAAATCGAACTGTTCTACATTGCGACCAAACGGTCTCTAAAGCAAGTGAGGAAATTGGAAATACAAGAAGATAAAGAAGCCGAACATAATAGACAACATTAAAGTGAACGGAAACAATAAACCAAACATAATAGGCAGTGAAAGAAAACAATAAAGTGATGAACAATTCTAAAACGAGATGTGTGAACTAATTAAAATGCAATAATAATAATAAAAAGTACGTTTGCCTAATAACGAAATGCACATTGCAACTTCGAATAAAATTTCAAGGTAAATTCATAAAGTGCTTGAACCAATTAAAATGCACGGCGCTAAAGAAATACGTTCAATACTCTTAAAATTCAATGTTGAGCTAAGAAGTAAAATGCTAAATGAAAACCGTGAATGTTGAATCCATGAGTGAGCTGCTTCCGTATGCACATATGCGCGTCCTTCTTCAAGACTAAGTGATCAGCGTGTGCTTTTCTTCCAGCCAATGAATCAGCAGCCAGCTCAACCGTCACACCTCCTTCCATCTCAATATCCATGTGCTTCTAATTAAAAGAAAGAAAAATCCTGCGTGCTGCTGCCAAAATGAAGATCCACGTGCTGCTTCCCCAAGATGTCACTGTTTACCGTTTTCATTCAATGATAAACTCTTAAATAAAACCTTCCAGCCTTGCACAAAATTAAAAGGAAAAGAAAGTGTATTTTTTTTTCATTCAACCAATGCAAAACGTTCCAAGCTTTCTCCAAAAAAAGAAACGTTCAAAAGCAAAGCTTAAAACAAAACTGAGGTTGCATCTCGACCATGTGTCTCTCCTCTCTCCTTCTCGGCTGCTGCCTCTATTCTCATCACCACGCTACGTGTATTCTCCAACACTCCTGGACTCTTCCTCTCTCCTGAAATTCAACCGTAACCTTCCATATCTCCCTCTCCCTTCTTCCCTTTTTTTCTTTCTCTACTTTACATTACTCTCAAACCCCCCTGGAGTGTAGCGGCTGGTCCCCTTTTACAATGCAAGATGAAAAACCCTCCACCTCCACGTGTGCTCCGGAACGCTTCTCATGAAGGCCTCATTTTTTTTTGCTAGATGTGTGTGCCCTACGCTCCAAATTAATTTGTTCGTGGGCCCCTTGTGCCAAGCTCTCTCTCCCGTGTGCTCATCAATTGCTAGGGGTCACCTCTCCTCATACGTGGATTGTTGCTGGACGTGCTTCTTTCTTTTTCCTTCCTGCACCCCCTCCTTTCTTAAACAATGTTCCAATTAATCCCCCGTGGCAGCTAGAACTCCCTATTCTAAAAACTGTGTACACCCCTGTTCAAGGACGTGGCTTCCCTATGTTGCTGGATGTGCACCCCTCCTCATACGTGCTGCTGTTTCCAAATGAAAATCTGCTTGCTTCTCTTTTCTCTCCAGCCAGGCCATGACCGAGAGCTATGCTCTCCTTCTTTGTTGGATGCTTCCTTCCACTCTGCTGCTGCTGGAATAAATCACCACTTCATCTCCAACCATGCTGCACCAATTCTCCAATTGGAAAGCTCTTTGTCTGGACTAGCATGCTGCTCACGGCCTTCTCTCAAGCTCACGGCCTCTCCCTCTTTGCTGGACTTGTGCTTGCTGGATGCTTACCACTTGCTGTTGTTTTCTTTTTCCTTAACAGCTGGGAACGTGAAATGTTGCTGCTGGACGTGCTGTTGGACCCGAGAAGATGTAGCATCTTCTTTTCTCTTCTGCACCCCTGCTGCTACCATTTTCTGGACTACAACCAAGCTGCCGGATGCGTGAATGAAGGTGTTGGACTGCCCTCTCCGTGGTGCCAAGCTGGACCGCTTCCCTCCATTCTCTCCAAGCTGGACGTGGATTGCTTTCTGAACGTGCTGGACTGCTTTGGGCTGTGTTGCTGTCTTCTTTGGACACCTTGCTTTAGTGAAACACCTCCGTGTGTGAAAGCAGCTGGATGCTTTCGCTTTAGGCCGTGGCAGCTTTCCCTAGTGCCTTGCTGGAACGTGTTGGATGTGTATGTAACCCATGTGCAAGAAATCTGCTCGACCAGGCCAACTAATTTAGCACTTCTTTCACGTCTCATCTCTATGTGCACCCCAAAAATGAAATCCACACCTCCTCTTATTTTAGTTTAAAGTATATTTGATGTGGCATTTCTCTTTAAGTCCCAAAATATTATCCAACAATTTCCCTACAATTAACAATGCAAATAATTAGCTCAAATAATTCAAATTAATTAAAATAAGAATTTTTGGTCAAATTAAGCACAATTAGCAAAAACGGAAAAATACCAGACTTTTAAGCACAATTCCCTGATTAAATCTAGCACAATAAGCTAAATGAAATTGAGAAAATATTGACTCATCAGTCCACTTCTTCTACTTCCTCCACTTCCTCAATTTCGTCCACTTCCTCCACTTCCTCCACTTTCTCTACCTCGTAGACTTCATCTATTTCTTCCACTTCGTCCACTTTGTCCACTTCATCCACTTCCTCAACTTCCTCAACTTTCTCCACTTCGTCGACTTCCTTCACTTCCTTCACTTCCTCAACTTCGTCAACTTCGTCCACTTCCTCCACTTCCTCAACTTCAACCACTTCCCCATTTCCTCCACATCGCCAACTTCCTCCCCTTCCTCCACTTCCTCGACTCCATCTGTTTCGTCCACTTCCTCCACTTCCTCAACTTCCTCAACTTTCTCCACTTCGTCAACTTTCTTAACCTCCTCAACTTCGTCCACTTCGTCAAATCTATCCACTTCGTCAACTTCCTCCACTTCCTCCACTTCCGTCACTTCCTCAAGTTTGGCAAGTTTGGCAAGTTCGTCAACTTCGTCCACTTCGTCCACTTCGTCAACTTCGTCCACTTCCTCCACTTCCTCCACTTCGTCAACTTCGTCCACTTCCTTCACTTCCTCATCTTTCTCCACTTCGTCCACTTCCTTCACTTCCTCCACTTCCTCAACTTCCTCAACTTCGTCCACTTCGTCCACTTGGTCAACTTTCTCAACTTCGTCAACTTCGTCCACTTTGCCACTTCCTCCACTTCCTCTACTTCGTCCACGTCCTCCACTTCCTCAACTTCGTTCACTTCGTCCACTTCCTCCACTTCCTCCACATCCCCCAATTCCTGCACTTCGTCCACTTCGTTCACCTCCTCAACTTCCTGAACCTCGTCCCCATCATCTACTTCGTCCACTTCATCTACTTCCTCAACTTCCTCAACTTCGTCCACTCCGTCAACTTCCTCTACTTCCTCCATTTCCTCCACTTCCTTCACTTCCTCCACTTCCTCTACTTCGTACACGTCATCTGTTTCTCCCACTTCGTCCACTTCCTCCACCTCCTCAACTTCCTCAGCTTTCTCCACTTCGTCCATTTTGTCCACTTCCTTCACTTCGTCAAGTTCATTCACTTCGTCCACTTCTTCAACTTCGTCCATTTTGTCCCATTTCCTCCCCTTCCTCCACTTCCTCCACTTCGTCCACGTCCTCCACTTCCTCCACTCCCTCAACTTCGTCCACTTCGCTCACTTTGTCCACTTCCTCCACTTCGTCCCATTCATCCACTTAGGCCACTTCGTCCACTTCGTCTATTTCTTCCACTTCCTCCGCTTCCCCCAATTCCTTCACTTCGTCCACTTCGTCGACTTCGGTAACTTACTCAACTTCCTCAACTTCGTCCACTTCCTCAACTTCGTCAACTTCCTCCACTTCCTCCACTTCCTCAACTACCTCAACTTCGTCCACTTCCTCAAATTTCTCCACTTCGTCCACTTCCTTCACTTCCTCAACTTCCTCCACTTCCTGAACTTCCTCAACTTCGTCCACCTCGTCCACCTCGTCCACTTCATCAACTTACTCAACTTCCTCAACTTCGTCCACTTTCCCACTTCCTCCACTTCAACCACTTCCTCCACTTCCTCCATTCGCCAACTTCCTCCACTTCCTCCACTTCGTAGACTTCATTTGTTTCGTCCACTTTGTCCACTTCCTCCACTTCCTCAACTTCCTCTACTTTATCCACTTCGTCCACTACCTCACCTCCTCAACTTCCTCCACTTCATCAACTTCGTCCACTTCGTCCACTTCCGCCACTTCCTCAACTTCCTCAACTTTCTCCCCTTCGCCCACTTTTTCCACTTCCTTCACTTCCTCAAGATCATCCACTTCGTCCCCTTCGTCAACTTCGTCCACTTCCTCAACTTCGTCCATCCCTCCACTTCGTCCACTTCCTCCACTTCGTCAACTTCCTCAACTTCTTCCACTTCCCCCACTTCCCCTAATTCCTCCACTTCGTCCACTTCGTCCACTTCATTCACTTCCTCAACTTCTTCAACTTTGTCTACTTCGTCCCCATCATCCATGATGACAAATATATGAACACCGAAAAATGGCGCCAAAAACTTGTTTAACCCTCAGCAAGTGTGACCGAATCATATCAAGTAATAAACGCGATAAGACCAAGTATCGTTCTCCCAAAGGACTCACGGCCTAGGTAGTTATATGATTTCTTGATTATTTAAGACTTGTGAACAAATTGTTATAAGTTTCAAATGCAAAAGACAAAAAGTAAACATGTATGCATGTGATGATCAATGGGAAAGAAGAACACAAACATTGAATGAATTATATAAATGAGTATGTTGTTGGGGTAATCAATTTCATCTTATCCACTCTCATATATTTTAGGAATTCATCATTCTTTTCATCAAAGTTAATTTTACTCTCTAAATTACCTTAAACCCGATGTCTCGGCAAAGAAAGCCTATCCTTAATTATGAGTTCATACAATTCCTAGCATCCCTAATAATTAATTCTGAAGCACAGAAGCTTAACGACAACCAACCATCATATTCCTATGTTTAGGTTTATACTACTGTTGGGAGAGTTTCCCCAGTTCTAGATTTCCTCGTTTGTGTCCATATCGACAAAATCAATAATCATAACATCGAATGAGTTAAACAATGCATGCTTTGAGCAAAGAAGAAAAACCCTAACTAATGATGAAAGAAAGCATGTATCATAAATATGATGTTTAAACACAAAATTCCATATTTGAGAGCTTCAAAAGATTACATTGATTCCCCAACAACAAGAAGAGTTTAGTTCACCATATTCATGGTGAGACTAGATGAACAATAATGAAAGAATGGAAGAGATAGAGAAACCCTAGAAAGAGAAGAGGAGAGTCGTCCTAAAGATACAAACCCTAGGACGTCCTAAAGCTTATATACTATTCTGAAAAATACGGAAAATTAGGCTTCAATTCCGCTTGACTTTTCAGCATTCCAATCATTCGGTACTTCAATTCTTCTTTCAAATCATTCAATTAGCCTACAAAATCAAGTGAATCTTAAAGGTTGCTTTAGGACGTTGATGGACAAATTTATGAACACCAAAATATGATGTCACAAACTTGTTTTTCAATCGGCAAGTATGACCGAATCGCTCAAGTAATAAACTTGGTAAAACCAAGTATCGTTCTTCCCAAAGGACTCACGGCCTAGTTTAGTTGTGTGATTTCTTGATTAGTTAAGACTTAAAGACAAAATATTTGGATTTTTATATATGCAAAAGACGAAAATTAAATATGTATGCATGAAGTTTTTGATCAATGGCAAAAAGCAAAAGATAAACACTTTCAATGAAATAAATGTATGAATATGTTGTTGGGGGTCAATTTCATCTTATCCACTCTCATATATTTTAGGAATTCAACATTCAAATCATCATTGTTAATGCCACTCTCTAAAGTACCTTTCAAGAAGGCTTCTCCCTAATCACGAGTTCATACAATTCCTAGCATTCCTAATGATTAGTTCATAAGTGTAGGAGCTTAACGACAACCAATATAATATTGGGAGAAATTCCCCGGATCTAGACTTCCCCGTACGCACCCGTATCGACAAAATCAATAATCATGCATCGAATGAGTTAAACAATGCAAGCATTAAGCAAAGAGGAAAAACCCTAACTAATGATGAAAGAAAGCATAAGTCTTAATTAAAAGATGTAAAAACAGATTCCATATATGAGAGCTTCAAAAGATTACATTGATTCCCCAACAAACATACAGAGTTTAGTTCACCATATTCATGGTGAACCTAGATGAATTACAATGAAAGAATGAAAGATAAAACCCTAAAAAGGTGAAGAGGAAGCCTCAGCATCCAAGATCCTCCTTCAAAGGGGTGGAAGAGAGAGTGTTTGCTTCGTTCCAGCCAAAGATACCTAACCCTAGGAATCCCTAAAGCTTATATATTATTCGTAAATTACAGAAAATTAGGTCCAAGCCCATTAAAGTGCCGCTCAGCGGTAAAATACCGCTCAACGGTGAGTGCGTGTCACGTTTCTTCCCCTCAGCGGCCATTTTGCCCCTCAGTGGTCCTCCCGTGAGCTCCTGAGTGCCGCTCAGCGGTAAACTGCCGCTGAGCAGTGACTTCGGCTTCTCCTTTTGCACTTTTTGATGTCTTTTCTGATTCCATATCTCTCCTTCTTCACTTCTTTCACCAAATTCACCTTAAAACCTGCACAAAAACACTGAAATCAAGCATAAACCTGTCCAGCTCTCTTATTTCTGAAAATATGAAGAAAAGCATGATTTGAAGCTAGTTTCTAAGTATAAAGGTTGCTTTTAGTATCAATTTTAAGCATGAAAATAACAGTTTTTCAACTGTTATCACAACCCCAAACTTAGAACTTTGCTTGTCCTCAAGCAAACAAGATGTAACTCCATCTTCAACCAATTCATATGATGGTTCACTTCATTCCAAAATCCTTTTTTTAGATAAGTAAAAACTTCAATCAAACTTATGACCAAGAGTTCAATCAAGATGTGCACATGCTTTAGTGTTTCACAAAATCAGTTAATACCCAACAAATGCTCTTTTTCATGAATGACCAATCAATTAAGCATGGATGTTCATGTGCTAATGGAATATTTTCTCACTAGGTAAAGTATTTCACTCAACACACAAGTGTATAAAAGGTAATCACTCATTCACTCTACTATCACAATGTCCTCTGAATAAACTTTGCCTTTCATTTTACCACAATCAAAAACATTCACAAGCATGCATCATCACAAGGACTTTTCAATGGCTTATAATGTGGCTGGGCTAACAAGAAAATTGGTTTTTTCTGGATCACAAAATCCTTGCGTTAAGAGAATCATAACAACACAATCATCTTATTCATTCCCAACTTTCTTTTGCCTTTGCATTGAGCTTTGCTTCTTTTTCTTTTCTCTTCTTTTTTCTTTGCATATTCTTATTTTTTAGCTCTTAGCTCAATGCTTTTCATGTTTTTCCCAACAACCCCAAACTTAAACATTTAACAATATCACACCAGATCTTCTACTTAACTCAAGGTAAAGATTTTCAATCAAGGGTTTCAGTGTATGTTCAAGGCTAAGGGTTCAAAAGATAGAACACAAAGTGTTCTCTTTTAGTGGGCTAACTTTATGAATTTGACCAATAAAAAGGGTTTCCAACAAACGGCCTTGATCATATGATGCAAAACAAGCAATTGATTCAATCATAGAAAACCTGGGCAAAATCATTCATACTTTCAAAGTAATAACATTCAACAATAACAACTCTGGAGCTCAAAACCTCACATATAAGCTCATTCACATTTGACATACACATCCTGCTTAATTTCACAATCACAATCATGATATCATGCATTTGTTCACAAAGCTTGTGAATCACCTGTATAAGCATTTTAATGTGCACATCATCTCAACATCAATCAATCAATAAGCATCATTCAGTATTACTTATCACACAATCATAGTTAATAGCAAACCATCATCAAACCAGGTGTTCAATAGAGTACATCAAACCCTAATCTAAAAACAAAAACAAATAAGTTCAGAAAACTTAAACCACAAAAGCATAATCATATGATAGCATTTATCAGTAAATGCTATCTCAGCTCCTCATCAGTCTGAGCTGTCCTCTGTATCTTCTTCTTCTTCATCATCTTCAGCATCTTCAAATGCATCATCATCATCAGCTTCATCTTCTTCCATCTCTTTAGCTGAAGCTTCAGCTGCTCCATCTCCTCCTCCATGCACTAGTTCTTCTGGCCAAGCTACCACATTATGGAATTCATCCATAGTCCACCTGTGGGCTGGAGGTGTATCATACATCCCCACAATCATCTCAGCAGTAGCCACCTGCCCTCTGTGAATGGACTGCAACTGAGCACCTATAAGAGACATATACATATCCCTCATCTGGAATGGTTCTGCTTCATGTGCATCAGAAGATGTCTGGCTCTGTGCTGGCCCTCTCTCTCTACAAGCCCGGCGTGGTGGAACTGGATGAGCTGCATCCTCACCTCCACAGTACTGTCTGTAATAGGCCTCATCAATAGCTTTTCTTGGCCTCTCAAATGGTGGAGCAGAAGTGTCCACCCCAGCTATCTTGCAAAGGTGCGTGATCAAAGAAGGATGTCCTAGTGGTGCTTTGTTGTTTGAAGTATTGGCGCACACACTAATCTCATCAGCTATCACCTGCCCAATATTAACATTTAAGTTTCTGATAGCACAGTAGATGAAGAATGCCCTGCTGAGAGTAATATCTGACACATGTGAACATGGCTGAATGTTGGCATGAGAAAACGCCATCCAATACTTTGCAAGAGGAGTCAAATCTGTCCTCCTAATGTTAACCATTGAGCCAGATCGATTCCTTTGGAAGTGTCCTCCAGGTATACACAATACTCTCTCCACATCCTCATAATCAGCACCTTCCTCCATACAAAGAGTAAATTGGCACTGCTCACCAGCCCATACAGTGTCCAGGAAGTTATTAATAGAATCAGGATCATACCTGATAGCATGGCCTCTGACATAGCCCAAATAATTCTCAGCTGGATAATCACCAATCTTCTTTGCATTGGTGTAAAATTCCTTTACCACAGCTATGTTGGCAGGTGTAGGATAAGTGGCTAGCTTTCCCAGTCATTCCCTAAAACTTGCTCTCCAAATTGAGGAGCAAAGTTAGGTATCATTCCAACCTTTCTCTCCATTAGAAGTCTCCTGTCCTGAACCACTTTAAAGTGCTTCTCATGTTTCCTAGAGAGGAACCTGCTAGAGTGGGGTTGCTCTGGTTCCTTTTCCTTTCTCTTGGTTGCCATGGTTTTCAATCTCTTTCCTGAAGAGGATGTCATTCCTACATTCAAACACAATTACAAAACCACAGAACATGATGTTAATCATTAGTAAAGCATATAACACAACTCCTTTCGAAGCTAAACCACCGCTGAGGGCCATAATTTCCCCTCAGCGCCACCAGTACCACATTTCAGATCACAAAAAACCAGAAAAACCAAATCTGGCAGAGTGCCGCTCAGCGGCAGTTTACCCCTCAGCGGTAACTCTGCAGATTTTTGAAAAACCTGTTTTAAAGCTTTCCTAACTCCACCCAAATGCAATTTTCAGTTTTCCAGTTCATAATCATGCAGTTTAATCGGTTCAAACATCAAATATATCATCAAATCATGCATAGAAATCAAAACCCCTAAATATTCATGCTTTGACAATCACATTCAAATTCAAGAACCCTAGAATGAACAAAATGCATTTTACTTACTTGGGTGGAGATACCAGATGCAATAAGAATGCTTCCAAGCTAAGATACTCTCTTCCAACCCCAAACTTGAATGGAACACTAGTGAGCAAGTGAGTGGAAGAGAAATTTTCAAGAGGAAAGAATGAAAAGATGTGGAAAACCTTGGAAAAGGTACGTGGAAGTGTTTGTGCAGAGAAGAGCCTGGATAGAAAACCTAAACCGCAGCTTGGGGTATAAAAATACCCTAATGGGCTCGGGTCCCGCTAAGGGGAAACTAAAGCCCATCTGCGAGAGTACCGCTCAGCGGTAATTTACCGCTCAGCGGCACTTTCGTGATGTGCTCTTCTCCTTCTTTTCTTAACCTACGTGCCTCCCATACATGCCCCTCACTGGTTCCCTGCAATTCAATATTTAAAATGCCTATGCAAACCCTAACTAAAATAAACAAACAGAAATATTCAATCAACTGGGTTGCCTCCCAAGTAGCGCTTGTTTAACGTCACGAGCCTGACCCAAAATCCACCAACACCCATCAATAGGTGCAAAATTTTTTTACCAACACCCATCAGTAGGTGTTACAAACATAGTATCCTTCAGTAGATACTTAACCACCTTAGCATCCTTCAGTAGATGCTATTTCCAACAAAATAATTACAAAAATAATGTTCACAAATTAAAAATTACAAAACCAAATCAAAAATCTTTAAATCCACTGGGTTGCCTCCCAACAAGCGCTCTTTTAACGTCATTAGCTTGACCCAGTAAAGTTCAAGTTCTATCTTCTTTATAGTTGATGTTGTCATTCCACCAACTCCTCAACTGTTTCCTCTGAACTGTTTTGGTTCTTCTAGAATATGGAGACTCTATCTCTATCATCTCCTTCTCTTTAAAACCCTTCACAACCCACAACTTGTTCTTGATTCTTACAGGTGTGCCAAGTTGGAGTCTTCTTTTCTCCCAGTCACTAGGAATTTCTTCTCCTCTTCCAGTCTCTTCTTCCTTGGGTACCTGAAACAACAAACAATGGTTACCTGAAATCTTGAGATTTTCATCTTTATGGCTAGTCATGGGTGCATCTCGAAATGCAGCTTTATAACTAGCCTCTTCCTCCTTTGCTTGCGTCTCATCTTTGAAGACGTCTACCACCACTCTCTCCTCTCTGTCCTGGAGCACCACTATACCTTCATTTACATCAATGATAGCCCTGGCCGTTTTCATAAACGGTCTTCCAAGTATGATAGGTATCTTCTCTGTCTCCATCTTCATCACCACAAAGTCTGCCAATAACTGAAGTTTGCCAACACAAACTATAATGTCCTCTACAATCCCACATGGCTCCTTTGAAGATCCATCGGCCATTACTATTTTAACCTTTGCAGGTTTCACTTTAACATTGCCGATTTGCTCCAGTAAAGAGTAAGGTATCAAGTTAACACTTGAACCTAAATCAAGGAGAGCTTTCTTCACCTTTTTCTTCCCTATGGTACAAGGGATAGAAAAACTGCCTGGATCTGATGCTTTAGGAGGGAATGACTCTTTCTTAACAGATATACACTCTTTTGCCTCATCATCTCTACGTCTCTTCTTTGTAGAGATCTCTTCATCAGATTTTGTGTAAACTGCGATTTGCTGTAGAATCTGTTCCCAGGGTGCTTCATTATCCACCATTCTGAATAATTCTGTGAAGTCCGTTTGTTTCCCTTGATGGATTGGAAAAGGAAAATTATTTTTGCTCTCTATTTCTTTTCTTTCTTCTGTTTCTCCTTCTTCTAACTCAATTATCTCTTCATTCACACTCTTTACCACCTTGCACTCTTCTCTGGGGTTAACCTCAGTATTAGCCCCAAAATTTCTATTTGGCCTTTCTTCCAATTGCTTGGTAATCTGACCCATTTGAATCTCCAAATTCTTTATAGCAGCTTCAGCGCTCTTTTGAGAAGATTCAGTTTTCTGTATGAATTGCTGAAGAGTTTCTTCCAACCTTGTTGATCTTTCATTAAGCATAGATAACTGTTGCCAAAAGGTTGGTTGCTGCTGCTGCTTATTATATTGACTAGCTTGCCCAGTTTGTCCTTGACCAATGCTTGGGTGTGGTTTCCACCCTTGATTGTAATTCCCTTGACGGTATGGAAATTGATTGGCCATGAAATTAACATCCTCCACGGATTCCACTGGAAAAGCACATTGACCATTGATATGGTCACCTCCACATAATTCGCACAACTGGGTTTGTACATGTGCAGCAGTTTTCAACTCTTTAGGTAATTGTGCAAGAGTTTTAGTCAGAGTCACCAGCTGTTGAGTTAGAATTTTATTTTGAGCTAGCAAGGCATCATGTGTTTGTAATTGAAGAACCCCTTTTTGTTGCATAGGAGCTCCTCTCTCACTGTGCAGCTCATTATCACTAGTAGCCCTGTTGTCAATGATTTCTGTAGCTTCCTCTGGAGTTTTCCATTTGATATTTCCTCCTGCTGAGGCGTCAAGCATCATCTTGGTTTGTGAACCAAGACCTCCAAGGAAAGTTAAGACTACTTCCTGTTCTTCAAAGCCATGCGTGGGTGTTTTTCTTAGCAGACTTTTGTATCTATCCCATGCATGCCCCAGTGATTCTTCCATGCCCTGCTTAAATGAAGATATCTCTTGCTTGCCTTTTGTCACCTTTGATTGTGGAAAGTACTTGTTCAAAAACTTTGTTACCACTGCTTCCCACTCTGTGAAACTTCGTTCTGGGAAAGAATTCAACCAAAGCTTAGCATTGCCTCCCAATGAGAAAGGAAACAAACTAAGTTTGATCGCTTCATCTGGCACCCCATTGATTTTGACTGTGTTGCAAATTTCATTGAATGTAGTAAGGTGCTCATATGGGCTTTCATGAGATAACCCATTAAATTGATTACTTTTCACCAGTTGGATCAGTGCTGGTTTGACCTCCATATTGGCTGCATTGACTCTAGGTCTAGCTATGTTGTTAAAATGCTGAGGTCCAGCTATATTGGTGTAATCAGCAAGAGTTCTTCTAACATTGTTATTCTCCATATTTTTTGTGCTATGAACAGAACCTTGTGGTGATGGTTGTAACAGAGTTTCCGGAGGAGGAAAAAGTTCTCTAGATGTTCGGATTCTTCTCCTCCGTCTACTGTCTTTTAATCCTTCAAGCAGAGGTTCTGTTGTTTTCTTGCTCCTAGTTCGAATTGCCTCCTGCATACACAAGAACACAAAACCCTAGAAAAGATTTGGTTAGTACAAAAAGATATAGGAGAAGATAAAAACAGAAAATAAAAACAGAAAACAGGAAAACAGAAAATAGAAAAATAAAATAAAATCAAATAAAATACAAACTGAAAAATATAAACAGAAAAATAAAATAAAATAAAAAAAATTCGAAATTTAAATTAAAAATAAAAAAAATAAGTCAAAGATAATCAATAATCACACAAATTAACCAGTTAAACCACGAGTCCCCGGCAACGGCGCCAAAAACTTGATGGACAAATTTATGAACACCAAAATATGATGTCACAAACTTGTTTTTCAATCGGCAAGTATGACCGAATCGTTCAAGTAATAAACTTGGTAAGACCAAGTATCGTTCTTCCCAAAGGACTCACGGCCTAGTTTAGTTGTGTGATTTCTTGATTAGTTAAGACTTAAAGACAAAATATTTGGATTTTTATATATGCAAAAGACGAAAATTAAATATGTATGCAAAAAGCAAAAGATAAACACTTTCAATGAAATAAATGTATGAATATGTTGTTGGGGGTCAATTTCATCTTATCCACTCTCATATATTTTAGGAATTCAACATTCAAATCATCATTGTTAATGCCACTCTCTAAAGTACCTTTCAAGAAGGCTTCTCCCTAATCACGAGTTCATACAATTCCTAACATTCCTAATGATCAGTTCATAAGTGCAGGAGCTTAACGACAACCAATATAATATTGGGAGAAATTCCCCGGATCTAGACTTCCCCGTACGCGCCCGTATCGACAAAATCAATAATCATGCATCAAATGAGTTAAACAATGCAAGCATTAAGCAAAGAGGAAAAACCCTAACTAATGATGAAAGAAAGCATAAGTCTTAATTAAAAGATGTAAAAACAGATTCCATATATGAGAGCTTCAAAAGATTACATTGATTCCCCAACAAACATACAGAGTTTAGTTCACCATATTCATGGTGAACCTAGATGAATTACAATGAAAGAATGAAAGATAAAACCCTAAAAAGGTGAAGAGGAAGCCTCAGCATCCAAGATCCTCCTTCAAAGGGGTGGAAGAGAGAGTGTTTGCTTCGTTCCAGCCAAAGATACCTAACCCTAGGAAACCCTAAAGCTTATATATTATTCGTAAATTACAGAAAATTAGGTCCAAGCCCATTAAAGTGCCGCTCAGCGGTAAAATACCGCTCAGCGGTGAGTGCGTGTCACGTAAATTGTGTGCTTTGGTGTATAAAATCACTTCTTTGCTGCATGGAAGGAGAGAGGGGACGGTCTTGGAGAGTGTGGAAGGCACATGCTTAATTTCTTGAAAAATGGTGCACATGGGAGAAGAAGTCAACACATTTTGTGGCTTATTTAAGGTGAAATTGAAGTTTGACTTGGGTGCATGATGACTCACGACCATGTGTTCTTTCTTTGGCCAATTGGACTTTTAAATTCATTTGTTAATTGCCATTATGACAAGTAATTTGCTAGGATTAAATTAGGCTTGTTGATTTCTTTGGTTTTTAATTAATTTAATTAATAGGTTGAGTTTATGTGTTTGAGTTAGTGTTGCATTTAATTATTTTTAACTATGTTTGTTAATCAGTTTGTAACAGTGTTTGATGTTTGAATGTTATCTAAGGCTTTTAATAGTCCTAGTTTAATAACCATGCTAGCTTAAATTAGTTTGTTTACATCTGTGTCTTTATTAAGTTCTTTAATTTTTGCAAAACCTTTTCAAACCCCCCCTAATGTGTTCGACCTATTACCTGAACCACAATTGGTCCTTGAGAGACGACCTAGGAGTCACTTCCTAGCACTATACTGCATTCTTTTATGCAATCAACTTTTGTGGGAGGTGCGACCCTTTCAACAGTCTCCATAACCAACCTTACGAAAATCAACAAGTGTCATACCAGATTCATCTATTTGGACACCACTCTTATTGTCTACCCACTTACATTTGAAGAGTGCAACAGAAAACTTAGTGTAATCAACTTCCCATATCTCTTCAATTCTACCATAATATCTCATGGATCCAACTACAGGATGTTGATCTTTGGATGTGGAAAACTGTAGCGACTCAGCTTCTAGACTGACGCCACTATTTTGTACTGCGCTTTTATCATCCAAAGTCTTTGTATAGAATGTGCAATTATTAATTTCGTAGCCTGTACAACATACAACATCAAACTTCAAGCCATTTGTTAACCACAACAAAGTCACTGAGGACCGTGATTCTTTTGAAACTTCAGATTTGAACCAGGACAAGAATGTTCTGTTATGCTCCATCAACTACCATTTCTCTGATTGTCGTGGATAGTTGTCCTTTACAACGGCTTTGTGTTCTTCCAAAAATGGGATCACTTCATCTGTGTTGTTTAATATGTACAGATGTGCTTGCATCAATTCTTCACGACTTTTCGTCACCACATTCACACCTCGGATGCTTTTACTTGTAGAATATTTATTCAACCATGATGTCCGAGGGACTCATATCGGATTTGCTTTAGTCATATACTCAGAGCAAAACTCAATACTTTCTTCAGCAATATATCTTTCAATCATTGAACCTTCTGAACGATATTGATTTTTGACGTACCATTTCAAAATCTTCATATAAAGCTCTATAGGGTACATCCATCTTAAGTATACTGGTCCACACAACTTTATTTCTCTGACCAAATGAACAAGTAAATGCACCATGATGTCAAAAAGGGATGGAGGGAAAAACATTTCTAGCTGACACAAGATGATGATAATTTCGCTTTGAAGTTCATCTAACTTTGTAGAATCGATGACTTTACTATAAATTGACGAGAAAAATGAGCACAATCGAGTTATGGTCTGCCTAACATTTTTGGGCAAAATTCCACGAATTGCCACTGGTAACAATTGTTGCATTAAGACGTGGCAATCGTGAGACTTCAGTCCAACAAGCTTTAAGTTCTTGCATTGACACTAAGCTATTGATATTTGAAGAGTATCCTTGTGGTACCTTGATACTCTTTAAACAAAGACAAAAACTTATCTTCTCTTGTTTGGACATTGTGTAACATGCAGGGGGCAAGTAAGTACGTTTACCAATCTTTCTTGGTGCCAACTCTTCTCGGATCTTCAAGTCAACCAAATCCAAACGTGCATTCACTCCATCTTTTGTTTTTCCCTGGATGTTTAGTAGTGTACCAATCAAGCTATCACAAACATTTTTCTCAACATGCATGACATCTATGCAATGTCTAACATCTAACTTTGACCAATATGGAAGATCAAAGAATATTGATTTCTTCTTCCAAGGGGTCGTTACAGAAGACTTCTTCGACGTTTTCCTAAATATATGATGTACTCTATTAACTTTCTCAACAACTTCAAGTCCAGTAAGTGGAATTGGTGCATTGTCTTTCTCTTGTTCTCCATTGAATGCTTTCTTTAACCTTCGATATGGATGATTAGTTTGTAAAAATCGTCGATAACGCATATATATTTTCTTCCTTCCGTGTTTTAATTGTTGAGCTGTAGTGTTTTCTTCACATATAGGACATGCTTTATGACCCTTCACACTGTACCCCGACAAATTACCGTAAGCTGGGAAGTCATTAATGGTGCAAAATAACATGGCATGCATCATGAAAGTTTCTGAAGCAAAGGCATCAAATATTTCAACCCCATCAACCCACAACAACTTCAAGTCTTCAACTAATGGCCTTAGATAAACATCGATGTCATTTCCAGGCTGCTTTGGACCAGATATCAACATTGACAACATCATGTACTTTCTTTTCATGCACAATCCAGGAGATAAGTTGTAAACTATCAGTATAACGGGCCAACAACTGTGATTGGTACTTAAATTACCAAATGGATTCATTCCATTAGTAGCTAAGCCAAACCTAAGATTTCTACATTCTTCACCAAATTGGGGGAATTCTTGATCAATAATTTTCCATTGCGTTGAATAAGCTGGATGACGAAGCAGCCCATCAATTGTTCTCTCATTTGCATGCCATCTTAGGTTTTTAGCATCTTTGGGATTCGTGAACAAACGCTTAAGTCTGGCAACTAGTGGAAGGTACCAAACTACTTTCATTGCAGAACCATTCTTTTCTGTGTGACCACCATCTTCACCTTTTTTTTTTGACTTGTATCGTGATAACCCACATTTTGGACACTTTATCAAAACTTCATTCTGATTCCTATATAATATGCAATCATTCGGACATGCATGTATCCGTTTATATTCTATACCCATCGGACAAAGAATTTTTTTTGCATCATAATTACGATTGGGTAACGTATTTCCATCTGGCAGCATTTCATTCAACAACGACAACAATTCTGTAAAACTCTTATCACTCCATCCATTGCTCGCCTTTAAATTCATGAGCCCTAACACCGCTGACAACCGTGTGAACTTAGTTGAACCCGCATACAAAGGAGTCTCTGCATCAGTGGACATCGTTTCATACACATGCGCTTGGGCAAAGGCTTCTGCGCCAACATCGCGGATCATGTCCTCTAAGTTGTCTTCTTCTGCTTGATCTTCCATATCCATTGTGGAATCATAAACATTTTCAGTTGTAGAGACAGTTGGAAATCTGTTAATTCGTCGTGCCATATCCATGTTGTATAACTTCGTATGAAACCATCACAGATAAGATGTTTCCTAATATCAGTTGCGTTCAACTTCCTCCCATTCAAACAGTTCACACAGGGACATCTGAACTTGACTTCATCATCACCACTTGTACTCGCATTACGTTGCGCAAACTCTATAAATTCTTCTACCCCTCTCTCGTACTCAGTGCTGATGCCTGGTAAATTAATCCACCCTCTATCCGTACGCATGTTTACTGAAATTGTTTACACAATTTCAATAATCTTGAATGATCACTTTGATCGTGTTTGAATTCAAGGTGTGACCCTATCCCATTCAAGAAGATTCACTTTTTTTAGTTTATTAAACATATCAATTTTAAACGACATATCTTAAATTTCACGAAATTTTGCCAGCATTTCGCATTGGTCTTTAGGTTACACGAAATGAAAGTGATTATAAATCACAATCAAATATGCACCCGAAGATCAATAGAAAACACACCGACAAATTTTCGTGAAATTTAAGAAATGTATATTAAAATTGATATGTTATAATAAACTATGAAAAAGTTATTACTCTTCTTAAACTGTCCAACCGGACAATTCAAGATTCAATACTGTAAATTATTATTACCATCTCTATTTTCTTTTGTAAAAAGTACGTTTGTTAAAAAAATATGGAGATAGTAAATAATTTTTGTACTGAATCTTAAACGGGAAACTAAGGCTAATTCACAACAACAATATATATTCAAGCAAACAAATAATTACATACGCAACATGTAATATATTCAACCAAACAATATATTCAACCAAGAGTAAATAATGTCATTTCAATTAACTTTAGGGTTTAGATACTTGAGTTTATTTCACTTGTTTACAACATGTTTCTCAAACCTTATTTGAATATTGTTTAAATTAACGTATCTCCCTTCCTTCCATCTAAAACCCAACAAGTTTTTTTTTTAATTTCTTTCTTGTTATTTATTCTAAACTAAACTTACCAAACCTTAACTCTCTCTTTTTTGTCTACTTTTCATAATTTTTATCTACACCAAATGCGTTCAATTGGTCTCAAAATCTATCAATCTTGTTATTTTTTTATGTCTTATATTTTGTTAACTACCTTGAGTTACACTCTTTGAATCAATTCCTTGAAAAATAAATAAGTGTTAGGCTTAGAACCAATTAATCATCCCAAATTTCCAGCCTTCAAAGTTTGTTGAAACTCAGCTTTTATTTATCTAAACTAAACAATCTACAATTCAACTTGCCAATCACTACACTATACATTTCTAAATTAACATGGAATAGTGTGTAACACACTACTTATCCTAACAATCCAAATCCCAAACAACCAATACACTGCCAACAACAAACAACCAATACATACAACCAATACATACACTGCCAACAAAATTAAAAAAATCAAAACAACCAATACATACAATTTGTTTCTCCTCCAGAAACAACAATTATTATCAGCAAGAAACAACAATTATTATCAGCAAAAACAAAATGAACTAACCTCAATGCAGACAGGAAGAATGAAACAGCGTTGGAGGTAGTACCGGCGGAGGCAGCAGTGGCGGAGGAAGCACCGGCAGGCGAGACCACTGGTAGCAGCAGTGGCGGAGACCGGTGACGCACCAATGGCAGCAGCAGTGGCGGAGACCGGCAAGACACCAATGGCAGCAGCAGTGGCGGAGACCGGTGAGGCACCAATGGTAGCAGTAGTGGCGAAGACCGGCAAGGCACCAATGGCAGTAGCAGTGGCGGAGACCGACGAGGCACCAATGGCGTGACGGCAAAGGGAGGATGCAGGCGAGAGAATTGGAAGCAAAGCGGTGGCGCAGCGAGGTTCTGCGACGACAACACAAATGAAGAACAACGTATACGAGGAAGAAGAAGTTGTCTGCTGAGGTTTATGAACTAGAGCTACTACCTCGGTTACTCAAACACGCGAGGTAATATACCAATACAGCATCGGTTGATAGCACAAACGGTGTAGAACGTGTCACTATTAGACCTCAATTCAGGGATAAACCGATGCCCTAGGTCTGGCGTAGTAGTCAAGTGGCAAGTGGAGCAGGCGTAGTAGTGTTGGCCGTGTAGGACGTTGATAACAGTTGAAAAACTATTATTTTCATGATTAAAATTTACACTAAAAGCAACCTTTACACTTAGAAACTACCTTGAAATCATGCTTTTCTTCATATTTTTAGAAATAAGAGAGCTGGACAGGTTTATGCTTGATTTCAGTGTTTTTGTGCACGTTTTAAGGTGAATTTGGTGAAAGAAGTGAAGAAGGAGAGAGATGGAATCAGAAAAGACATCAAAAAGTGCAAAAGGAGAAGCCGAAGTCACCGCTCAGCGGCAGTTTACCGTTGAGCGGCACTCAGGAGCTTACGGGAGGTCCGCTGAGGGGCAAAATGGCCGCTGAGGGGAAGAAACGTCTCACGCACTTACCGCTGAGCGGTACTTTACCACTGAGCGGCACTTTTATGGGCTTGGACCTAATTTTCTGTAATTTACGAATAATATATAAGCTTTAGGGTTTCCTAGGGTTAGGTATCTCTGGCTGGAACGAAGCAAACACTCTCTCTTCCACCCCTTTGAAGGAGGATCTTGGATGCTGAGGCTTCCTCTTCACCTTTTTACGGTTTTATCTTTCATTCTTTCATTGTTATTCATCTAGGTTCACCATGAATATGGTGAACTAAACTTTGTATGTTTGTTGGGGAATCAATGTAATCTTTTGAAGCTCTCATATATGGAATTTGTTTTTACATCTTTTATTTAAGATCTATGCTTTCTTTCATCATTAGTTAGGGTTTTTCCTCTTTGCATAATGCTTGCATTGTTTAACTCATTCGATGCATGATTATTGGTTTTGTCGATACGGGCACGTACGGGGAAGTCTAGATCCGGGGAATTTCTCCCAATATTATATTGGTTGTCGTTAAGCTCCTGCACTTATGAACTAATCATTAGGAATGCTAGGAATTGTATGAACTCGTGATTAGAGAGAAGCCTTCTTGAAAGGTACTTTAGAGAGTGGCATTAACAATGATGATTTGAATGTTGAATTCCTAAAATATATGAGAGTGGATAAGATGAAATTGACCCCCAACAACATATTCATATTTCATTGAAAGTGTTTATCTTTTGCTTTTTGCCATTGATCAAAACTTCATGCATACATATTTAATTTTCGTCTTTTGCATATAAAAATCCAAATATTTCGTCTTTAAGTCTTAGCTAATCAATAAACCACACAACTAAACTAGGCCGTGAGTCCTTTGGGAAGAACGATACTTGGTCTTACCAAGTTTATTACTTGAACGATTCGGTCATACTTGCCGATTGAAAAACAAGTTTGTGACATCATATTTTGGTGTTCATAAATTTGTCCATCAGACGTGTCACTAATAGACCTCGGTTCAGGGATAAACCGATGCCCTAGGTCTGGCGTAGCAATCAAGTGGCAGTTGGAGCAGGCGTAGCAGCGCGTAGCAGCAGTTGGTGTAGGTGTAGTAGTGGTTTCGGCCTCGGTTCCCCTGAAGCCCTAAGCAATAGGAGCCGGTTTAGGCATCGGTTGCCTATCAAACCGAGGCAGTAGGAGGGGTTCAGACTTTTCAATGACCAGCAGAGGTGTATAGGTTTCGGTCTCGTTCCAAACGAAGCAATAGGGAGGGGTTTAGGCACCGGTTTCATAGCGAACGAGGAAGTAGGTACGTGTCATACTTCTCAGGTCCTTTTCACACTTTTCAGACAGCGCAGCAGAGGTGTATAGGCACCGGTTTTGTATTAACCGAAGCAATATGGCTTTTGGACCTCGGGTTGGATGGGGACCGAGGTATATAACCTTGTACGCTTCGGTTTCTCAATAACCGAAGCGTATATGGGGAGTCAGAATACGCTTTTTTTACTAGTGTCTATATAGACGTCCGGCTTGACACAACGGACGTCTATATAGACATCCGATGTGAACCCCTCGATGTCTGAGTAACATCACCCACAAAGACCTCGGGGGAACGTCGGACGTCAAAAAGCCAAAAGAACGGACGTCTAAAGCCCTTTCTGCACTAGTGTTGGTGGAGAGAGCTTGTGTGAGTATTGGGAGAGATTCAAGACACTTTGTGCTAGTTGTCCCCACCATGAGGGTTTGAAGACGTCTAAAGAACTCTTTATCTAGTATTTCTATGAGTGTTTGAACAACATGGATCGGGGTATGATTGATGCTGCCAGTAGTGGAGCTCTCTGAGACACCACACCTGCTGAGGCCAGACAATTGATTGAGAAGATGGCCTCCAACTCTCAGCAGTTTAGCACCAAGAATGATGCCATTGTGGTGAAGGGCGTACATGATGTTGTTGCCCAGTCTTTATCAGCTGTTGAAAGCAAGTTAGAAGGCAAGATTGACTCTCTTGCGAAGTTGGTGACACAGTTGACTACCAACCAGAGATCTGCAGCTCCATCTGCATCTGTTGCACGACTATGTGCTATTTGTCCTTGTAGTGACCACTATATAGATGCATGTCCTTATTTGCAGCACCCTGCTTCCTCTGATGCACCTCAGGCTTATGCTACGAAAATCTACAACAACAGGCAGCCACAACAGCAAAATCATGACTTGTCTAGCAACAGGTACAACCCAGGGTGGAGGAATCACCCCAATCTTAGATGGAACAATGCGCCACAGCATCAACAGCAGGCTCCACCTTTCCAGAATGCTGGAGCACCTAACAGATATGTGCCTCCACCTATGCAACAACCCTAGAGGCAACAACAATAGCAGCAGCAAGAGGCACCTGCCCAACCAACTACCCACCCTTCCACTTCGTCTGAACCTTCATTGGAAGAGTTAGTGAGACAAATGACTATGCAAAACCTGCAGTTTCAGAAAGATAACATGCAATTTCAGAAGGAGACTAGAGCTTCCATACAGAGTCTCACTAACCAGATGGGTCAGATGGTTACTTAAATAAACCAGGCGCAGTCTTAGAATTTTGATAAGTTACCATCCCAGACTATGCCGAATCCAAGGAATGTGAGTTCCATAACCCTCAGATCAGGGAAGCAGATTGTTGTGCCTTCAGAGCCCGCTTCTACACCTACACTCGTGCCTTCCACTTGTCCTAGAGAGGACGACCATGACGGTCTACGCAGGGCATTTGAGGTAGGTGGATCTTCTTCTCCAGCCGGTGGTTCTTCTTCAGGTGGATCTTCTCCCTTTTCCACCACCACCACTGCCGCACCTTCTCCATTGGTTGACCGACCTATCCCTCTTCCATTCCCTTCATGGGCACTTCCTAGAAAAAAGATGGAAGAGGTGGATAGGGAAATTCTGGAGACCTTCAGGAAGGTAGAGGTGAACATACCTCTACTCGATGCCATCAAGCAGATACCAAAGTATGCCAAATTCTTGAAGGAGTTGTGCACACACAAGAGGAAGATGAAGGGCAATGAGAGGATTAGCGCGGGAAGGAATGTATCTGCGCTTATTGGTAAGTCGGTCCCGCACATTCCTGAAAAGTGTAAGGACCTAGGTATATTTTGCATTCCTTGTGTGATTGGAAACAATAAATTTGAGAATGCCATGCTTGATTTGGGTGCTTCTATTAATGTCATGCCTTTTTCTATATATGCATCCTTGTCTCTTGGTCCTTTGCAAACCACGGCTGTGGTCATTCAGTTGACCAATAGGAGTGTTACCTACCCAATAGGTTTCATAGAGGATGTCTTGGTTAGGGTTGGTGAATTGATTTTTCCTACTGACTTTTATGTTTTGGAAATGGAGGAGGGATTCTCTCATGGATCCGCTCCCATTATCTTAGGCAGGCCATTCTTGTGCGAGTGTGTCACATCCAGCATTATTAGGAGGAATAGTGTCACGGTTGTTGGAAGAAAAGAGATTTGTTTTTGTTTTTATGAAATGAGAAGTATATTAGGTGGGAGAATGATGGGACGTTGGCAGTAGTGTAGCAACAATGCATTTCTTTTATTACTTGGAGAATGAAGAGGTGATTAGGCTTGGAGTAGGTGCTGATTTGAGTTGTAAGGTGATTGGGCTAGAAAGCATATGATTTTCCTGCAGAATGAAGTGGAGATGGATGTTGGAAAGACACATTGCTGAAAGAGGGGACCAATTCCCATTTTTATTTTCCTTTGAATGAAACACATTGAAGCTCAACATGTCACGGCTAAGGAGGACTTTTAGAAGCATTTGCAATTTCAAATTCTCTTGGGAGCTGCTCACGGTCACGGGTTGCATCCACAATCTTTTCTTTCTTTTAGATTCATTACTTTTGATGTTTAGCTTACAACATTGTGCATTTAATCACTTCGTCCAGTTCGTCAACTTCCTCCACTTCCTCCACTTACTCCCTTTGCACTTCCTCCACTTCGTCCAATTCATCCACTTCGCCCACTTCCTCCATTTCCTCAACTTCCTCAACTTCGTCCACTTCCTCCACTTCCTCCACTTCGTTCACTTTGTCAACTTCGTCAACTTTGTCAACTTCGTCCACTTCCTCCACTTCCTCCACTTCCTCCACTTCGTTCACTTTGTCAACTTCGTCCACTTCCACAACTTCGTCCACTTCCTCCACTTTGTCAACTTCGTCCACTTCGTCCATTTTGTCAACTTCATCCACTTCCTCACCCTCGTCCACGTCCTCAACTTCAGCTACTTCCTCCACTTTGTCCACTTCCTCCACTTTGTCCACTTTGTCCACTTTGTCCACTTCCTCCACTTCGTCCACTTCGTTCACTTCGTCCACTTCCTCCACTTCATTCATTTCGTCCACTTCCTCCACTTCCTCCACTTCGTCCACTTCGTCTACTTCATCAACGTCGTCCACTTCATACACTTCGTCAACTTCGTCCACTTCGTCAACGTCGTCCACTTCGCCAACTTCGTCCACTTCCTCTACTTCTTCCACTTCCTCCACTTCCTCTACTTCCTCCATTAATTCCACTTCGTCCACTTCGTGCACTTCCTTCAGTTCCTCAACTTCCTTAACTTCGTGCACTTCATCCCCTTCCTCCACTTCCTCAACATTCTCAACTTCGTCCACTTCCTTCACTTCCTCAACCATGTCCACTTCGTCTACTTCGCCAACGTCGTCCACTTCCTCCACTTCGTCCACTTCCTCAACTTCCTCAACTTCGTCCACTTCATCCCCGTCGTCCACTTCCTCAACTTCGTCAACCTCCTCCACTTCCTCCACTTCCTTCACTTCCTCAACTTTGTCCACTTCGTCCAGTTCGTCAACTTCGTCAACTTCCTCCTCTTCCTCCACTTCTTCCCTTTCCTCCCCTTCCTCAACTTCCTCAACTTCGTCCACTTCGTCCACTTCCTCCACTTCCTCCACTTCCCCCACTTCCTCAACTTCAACCACTTCCTCCACTTCCTCCACTTCCTACACTTCCTCCACTTCATCCACTTCGTCCACTTCGTTCACTTCCTCCACTACCTTCACTTCCTCCATTTCCTCCACTTCCTCCACTTCCCAGTTCCCCCATGATGAGTCATTATTTCTTGAATTATATTTAGTTTATTGCACTTAAATAAACCAGGGAATTGTGTTTAATTGTTTGTTATTTCTCCGTTTTCCGAATTCTGCTTAATTTGGTCGGAAATTTGTAATTGTGCTAATTTGGGTTTTCTGAGCTGATTAAGTGCATTTTTGAAGTGCAGGAAAATTTCGGAAATACATTTTGGGACATCAGGAAGAATGCCAAATAAATTCAAGACTCTCCATACAGAAATTTTAGAATTAATTAAATTGTAATTCAGTAGTTTAGAATTTTTGAATCAACTCTTATATTTTGGGTCAATTTTTGGTAAATTAGATTAGACCCAAAATTAGAAGTTAATGATTTGGCACCCTAGGGTTTTATTGTGTGGACCCTACCCTAAAAAAAAAGAGGACACACGACCTTAAGGGAGAGGGCCAGCCGCCACTTGCAGGGACACTTTTTACTCTCTCGGTTTTTAGCTTTTGGCAGGGGGTTACTTCTTTGTTTTGGGGGCTCTCGGTTCTGGGAACATGAGGGGATAATGAATGAAGAACACATATTTATTTTCCTTGAGTATGAAAATGGATTCATAGTGTGTAATGGCTGATTCAGTGCAATTCATTCTTTCAATTAACATTGGGTTCGCATTCAATTAAATATGGACGCTGCTTTATTGATTCAGCACCGACAGCATTTGTTTTTTTCTTTCATTTAAAAGGATGCATTGATTCATGGAGTAGGTGTGTTAGGGATTCTTCTTGGAAGCAATGTCACGTTGTTGAGCTGGAAGAGAGTGGTGCGCACGGTGCAAGCTGCTGGAACGCTGATTGGCAGGGAGAAACGGTTCGTTGGCAGGAGGTGCTGTCGCGTGCACGGGAGTGGAGCTGGAAGCAGGTCACGTCCAGCATTGAAAGTAGCACTGATTTCATGTTAAAGGTCTTTGTTAATTTCAATTGGAGCAAAGCACATGTTCTGGAAGCAAAGAGGAGAAGGTTGATTTGTTTTAGTGGAGAAAGGAAAGGGAAGCAGCACACGCTGCACTCATTTGCATTGGAGAATAGAGAAACGGTGGCACACTTTTTAGAAGCGGTGCACACAGCTGCATTCAACTTTTCTTATGGAAGAAAAAGCTCATTTTTATTTGGCTTGAAAATGGTGAACAAGTTCATCCAGCAGGAGGCACCACGGTCATTCAATTCCTTTTCTTTGCATCCATTTGGCTAGGATAGAAAACGTTGACTTATTTTATTTTATTTTCACTGTTTAAACATTTTTAATTTATTGTTTCCGTGATGGATATGTGTTGGTGGATGACTATAATGTGCATTCCAATGTTTAGATTAAGCGTTGCATATTTTATTTTATTCTTGCTGCTTTATGTTTCAATTGGTTAATACTCTTGTTTCTTTTTTTTTGAATTTTACTCTAATAGGCAATGTGCATTTTTATAGTTTGAATTATGTTTGAATATTTATCTATTGTATTGTTTTCTTTAAATGTTTTGATGCACTTTAATGCTTTCAATTATATTCGGTCGTGTTTTATTTAATTTTCAGTTTAATTTAATTTTACCGCAACCAAAAAAAAAATCACAAAACCCCCCCTTTTTCCGTGTGTGATCTGAGACTGAACCGCAATATTGGTCCTTGTGAGACGACCTAGGAGTCACTTCCTAGCACTATACTGCATTCTTTTATGCACAACTTTTGTGAGAGGTGCGACCCTCTCATCAAAATCCACTTCCTCAACTTCAACCACTTCCTCCACTACATCCACTTCCTCAAATTCGTAGACTTCATCCAATTCATCCACTTCGCCCACTTCCTCCTTTTCCTCAACTTCCTCAACTTCATTCACTTCCTCCACTTCCTCCACTTCCACCACTTCGTTCACTTCATCCACTTTGTCAACTTCATCCACTTTCTCCACTCGCTCCACTTCATCCACTTCGTCCCCTTCGTCGACTTCGTCCTCTTCCTCAACTTCCTCAACTTCGTCCACTTCGTCAACTTCTTCCACTTCCTCCACTTCCTCCACTTTCTTCACTTACTCAACTTCGTGCACTTCCTCCACTTCTTCAAAATCATCAACTTCGTCCACTTCCTCCACTTCGTAGACTTCGTCCACTTCCTCCACTTCCTCCACTTCGTCAACTACGTCAACTTTCTCAAATTCGTTCACTTTGTCCACTTCCTCAACTTCGTCCAGTTCGTGAACTTCGTCCACTTCATCCACTTCGTCCACTTCGTCCACTTCCTCCTCTTCCTCCACTTCCTCCACTTTCTTCACTTACTCAACTTCGTCCCCTTCGTCCACTTCGTCCACTTCCTCCACTTCCTCCGCTTCCTCCACTTCGTCCACTTCGTCCTCTTCCTCAACTTCCTCAACTTCAACCACTTCGTCCACTTCCTCCACTTCTCCCACTTCCTTCACTTCCTCCACTTTCTTCACTTACTCAACTTCGTCCACTTCGCCCACTTCGCCAATTTCTTCACCATTGTCAACTTCGTCCACTTCGTCCACTTCGTAGACTTCGTCAACTTCGTAAACTTTCTCAAATTTGTCCACTTCGTCCACTTCCTTCAATTCCTCAACTTCGTCCACTTCGTCAACTTCGTCCACTTCGTCCACTTCGTCCACTTCCTCCACTTCCTCCACTTCCTCCACTTCCTCCACTTCCTCCCCTTCCTCCACTTAATCAAGTTCCTCAACTTCGTGCACTTCGTCCACTTTCTCCACTTCCTCCACTTCCTCTACTTGCTCCACTTCATCCACTTCGTCCCCTTCGTCCACTCTTTAGACTTTGTCTGTTTCGTCCACTTCGTCCACTTCCTCAACTTCCTCAACTTCCTCAACTTTCTCAACTGCGTTCACTTCCATTACTTCGTGAAGTTGGTCTACTTCCTCCACTCCCTCCACTTCCTCCACTCCCTCCACTTCATCCACTTCGTCAACTTTTTCCACATCCTCCACTTCCTCCACTTCCTCCACTTCCTCAACTTCAACCACTTCCTCCACTTCCTCCACTTCCTTCACTTCCTCTATTCCTCCACTTTATCGACTTCGTCTACTTCGTCCATTTCGTCAACTTCGTCCACTTCGTAGACTTGGTCTGTTTCGTCCACTTCGTCCACTTCCTCTACTTCCTCAACTTGCTCAACTTTATCAACATCATCCACTTCCATTACTTCGTCAACTTCGTCCACTTCCTCCACTCGCTCCACTTCATCCACTTCGTCCCCTTCGTCGACTTCGTCCACTTCGTCCTCTTCCTCAACTTCAACTACTTCGTCCACTTCCTCCACTTCCTCCACTTTCTTCACTTACTCAACTTCGTCCACTTCCTCCACTTCTTCAAAATCATAAATTTCGTCCACTTCCTCCACTTCGTAGACTTCGTCCATGTTGTCCACTTCGTCAACTACGTCAACTTTCTCAAATTTGTTCACTTCGTCCACTTCCTCAACTTCGTCCAGTTCGTCAACTTCGTCCACTTCCTCCACTTCCTCCTCTTCCTCCACTTACTCAACTTCCTCAACTTCGTGCACTTCGTCCACTTCCTCCAATTCCTCCACTTCCTACACTTCCTCCACCTCCTCTACTTCCTCCACTTCCTCCACTTCCTCAACTTCCTCAACTTCGTCCACTTCCTCCACTTCGTCAACTTCGTCCATTTTGTCGACTTCGTCCACTTCCTCAACTTCCTCAACATCAACCACTTCATCCTCTTCCTCCACTTCCTTCACTCTCTTCACTTCCTCAACTTTGTCCACTTCGTCCACTTCTTCAACATCGTCAACTTTGTCCACTTCCTCCACTTCGTCCACTTCGTAGACTTCGTCCGTTTCGTCCACTTTGTCCACTTCCTACACTTCGTCAACTTCGTAAACTTTCTCCAATTCGTCCACTTCGTCCACTTGGTCAACTTCGTCCACTTCATCCACTTCCTCTACTTCCTCCACTTCCTCTCCTTCCTCCACTTACTCAAGTTCCTCAACTTCGTGCAATTCGTCCACTTCGGATAACAGTTGAAAAACTGTTATTTTCATGCTTAAATTGATACTAAAAGCAACCTTTAACACTTAGAAACTAGCTTGAAATCATGCTTTTAGTCATATTTTTAGAAATAAGAGAGCTGGACAGGTTTTTGCTTGATTTCAGTGTTTTTGTGCAGGTTTTAAGGTGAATTTGGTGAAAGAAGTGAAGAAGGAGAGAGATGGAATCAGAAAAGACATCAAAAAGTGCAAAAGGAGAAGCCGCAACTTCCGCTCAGCGATAAACTGCCAATGTAATCTTTTGAAGCTCTCATATATGGAATTTGTGCTTGCATCTTAATCTAAGACTTATGCTTGCTTTCATCATTAGTTAGGGTTTTTCCTCTTTGCTCAATGCTTGCTTTGTTTAACTCATTCAATGCATGATTATTGGTTTTGTCGATACGGGAACGTACGGGGAAGTCTAGATCCGGGGAATTTCTCCCAATAGTATATTGGTTGCCTTAAGCTCCTGTGCTAAAAAAACTAATTATTAGGAATGCTAGGAATCGTATGAACTCGTAATTAGGGAGAAGCCTTCTTGAAAGGTAATTTAAAGAGTGGCATTAACAATGATGACTTGAATGTTGAATTCCTAAAATATATGAGAGTGGATAAGATGAAATTGACCCCCAACAACATATTCATCAATATATTTCATTGAAAGTGCTTGTCTTTTGTTTTAGCCATTGATCAACCTCATGCATACATGTTTATTTTCGTCTTTTGCATATTAAACTCCACTTATTTTGTTCTTAAGTCTTAGCTAATCAACAAATCACATAACTAAATTAGGCTGTGAATCCTTTGGGAGAACGATACTTGGTCTTACCGAGTTTATTACTTGAAACGATTCGGTCATACTTGCCGATTGTTAAACAAGTTTGTGACATCATATTTTGGTGATCATAAATTTGTGCATCAAGTTTTTGGCGCAATTGCCGGGGACTCGTGGTTTAACTGGTTAATTTGTGTGATTATTGATTATCTTTGACTTTAATTTTGAATTTCTGTTTTTATTTTTCTGTTTTTATTTTTTCTGTTTTTATTTTTTCTGTTTATATTTTATTTTATTTTATTTTATTTTATTTTATTTTATTTTATTTTATTTTATTTTATTTTATTTTCTTTTCTTTTCTTTTCTTTTATTTTATTTTATTTTCTGTTTTTATTTTCATTTTTCTATTTTATGTTTTTATCTTCTATCTTGCTATCTTTTATCTTCTTATCATTTATTCTTTGTATCTTCTCTATCTTTTTGTGCTAACAAATGTTTTCTAGAGTTTTGTGCCTAATGCTTGCAGGATGGAATTCGGTCAAGAATTTGACTATATGGGCACTCAATTCTTCCAAGGTCAACAAAGAAAGCAAGAGATCTCATCTTTTAGGCAAGGCATGGAAGAATCACTGGGGCATGCATGGGATAGATACAAAAGTTTGCTAAGAAAAACACCCACGCATGGCTTTGAAGAACAGGAAGTAGTCTTAACTTTCCTTGGAGGGCTTGGTTCACAAACCAAGATGATGCTTGATGCCTCAGCAGGAGGCAATATTAAATGGAAAACTCCAGAGGAAGCCACAAAAATTATAGAAAACATGGCTACTAGTGATAATGAGCTGCACAGTGAGAGAGGAGCTCCTATGCAACAAAAAGGAGTTCTCCAATTATAGACACATGATGCCTTGCTAGCTCAAAACAAAATTCTAACTCAACAGCTGGAGACTCTTACTAAAACTCTTGCACAATTACCCAAAGAGTTGAAGATTGTTGCACAGGTACAATCCCAGTTCTTCGAATTGTGTGGAGGCGACCATATTAATGGTCAATGTGCCTTTCCAGTAGAAGCCGTAGAGGATGTAAACTACATGACCAATCAATACCGTCAAGGGAACTATAATCAAGGGTGGAAACCACACCCAAGCATTGGTCAAGGACAAACTGGGCAAGCTGGTCAGTTTAATAAGCAGCAGGAGCAACCCACCTTAAGGCAGCAGATATCTATGCTTAATGAAAGATCCATGAGGATGGAGGAAACTCTTAACAATTTCATACAGAAAATTGAGTCTACCCAAAAGAGCACTGAAGCTGCTATCAAAAATTTGGAGATTCAGATGGGTCAGATTACCAAGCAATTGGAAGAAAGGCCTGACAAAAATTTTGGGGCTAATACTGAGGTTAACCCTAGGGAAGAGTGTGAAGTGCTAGTGAGTGTAAATGTTGAAAAAGTTGAGTTGGAAAAAGAAGAGAGAGAAGAGAGAAAAGAGAGAGAAGAGAAAGAAGAAGAGAAAATTTGTGTGAAGATTGAGAAAATGAGTAGAAAAAGAAAAGAAAAAAAGAAAGTGAGAGAAAAGAAAAAGAGGACGAGAGAAAAAAAGAAAGAATCATATGAAAAACCTCTTCCTCATCCAAAGAAGTATCATAGGAAGGAAAAGAAATTTAAGTGCCTCATGGAAATCTTAAGGAAATTGGAGATTAAAGTTCCTATGATTAAGACATTGCAACAGGTTCCTGGTTTGATCAAATTTCTGAAGAAGTTCAGTAGAAAGAAGAAAAAGAAGATGGAACATGAGCTTTATTAAGTCAAGCTAGTGACGTTAAAAGAGCGCTTGCTGGGAGGCAACCTAGTTGAATTTAGAACTTTTAAATTTTATTTTGGTTTGTAATTTTTAAATTTGTTGAACATTATTGTGTAAACATTTTGCTGGATATAGCATCTACTGAAGGATGCTAAGTTGTAACACCTACTGATGGGTGTTAGTGAGAAAATTTTGCACCTACTAATGGGTGCTGGTAAATTTGTAACACCTACTGAAGGGTGTTGGTGGATTTTGGGTTAGGCTCGTGACGTTAAACAAGCGCTCCCTGGGAGGCAACCCAGTTGATTAATTGTTTTTGTTTGTTTCATTTTAGTTGCATAATAGGATTTTGCATAAGTATTTTAAGCATTGAATTGCAGGGAACCAGTGAGGGGCACGTCTAGGAGGCACGTAGGTTAAGAAAAGAAGGAGAAGAGCACATCATGAAAGTGCCGCTGAGCGGCAACTTACCGCTGAGCGGTACTCTCGCAGATGGGCTTTAGTTTCCCCTCAGCGGGACTCGAGCCCATTAGGGTATTTTTATACCCTAAGCTGCGCATATGCTCATTCGTTCAGGCTCTTCTCTGCACAAACACTCCCACATACCTTCTCCAAGGTTTTCCACATCTTTTCACTCTTCCCTCTTAAGAAAATTTCTCTTCCACTCACTTTTTCACTAGTGTGCCATCAAAGTTTGGGGTTGGAAGAGAACATTCTAGCTTGGAAGCATTCTCATTGCATCTAGTATCTCCACCCAAGTAAGTAAAAAGCATTTTGTTCATTCTAGGGTTCTTGATTTGAATGTGATTGTCAAAGCATGAATATTTAGGGGTTTTGGTTTCTATGCATGATTTGATGATATATTTGATGTTTGAACCGATTAAACTGCATTATTATGAACTGGAAAACTGAAAATTACATTTGGGTGGAGTTAGGACAGCTTAAAAGAGATTTTTCAAAAATCTGCAGAGTTACCGCTCAGGGGTAAACTGCCGCTGAGCGGCACTCTGCCAGACTTGGTTTTTCTGTTTTTTTGTGATCTGGAATGTGGCACTGGTGGCGCTGAGGGGAAATTCTGGTCCTCAGTGGTGGTTTAGCTTCGAAAGGAGTTGTGTTCTATGTTTTACTAATGATTAACATCATGTTCTGTGGTTTTGTATTTATGTTTGAATGCAGGAATGGCATCCTCTTCAGGAAAGAGATTGAAAACCATGGCAACCAAGAGAAAGGAAAAGGAACCAGAGCAACCCCACTCTAGCAGGTTCCTCTCTAGGAAACATGAGAAGCACTTTAAAGTGGTTCAGGACAGGAGACTTCTAATGGAGAGAAAGGTTGGAATGATACCTAACTTTGCTCCTCAATTTGGAGAGCAAGTTTTAGGGAATGACTGGGGAAAGCTAGCCACTTATCCTGCTCAGTGGTTAACATTAGGAGGACAGATTTGACTCCTCTTGCAAAGTATTGGATGGCATTTTCTCATGCCAACATTCAGCCATGTTCACATGTGTCAGATATTACTCTCAGCAGGGCACTATTCATCTACTGTGCTATCAGAAACTTAAATGATAATATTGGGCAGGTGATAGCTGATGAGATTAGTGTGTGCGCCAATACCTCAAACAACAAAGCACCACTAGGACATCCCTCCTTGATCACTCACCTTTGTAAGATAGCTGGGGTGGACACTTCTGCTGCACCATTTGAGAGGCCAAGAAAAGCTATTGATGAGGCCTATTACAGACAGTACTGTGGAGGTGAGGAGGCAGCTCAGCCAGTTCCACCACGCCGTGCTCGTAGAGAGAGAGGGCCAGCACAGAGCCAGACATCTGCTGAGACACATGAAGCAGAATCATTCCAGATGAGGGACATGTATATGTCTCTTATAGGTGCTCAGTTGCAGTCCATTCACAGAGGGCAGGTGGCTACTGCTGAGATGATTGTAGGAATGTATGATACACCTCCAGCCCACAGGTGGACTATGGATGAATTCCATAATGTGGTAGCTTGGCCAGAGGAGCCAGTGCATGGAGGAGGAGCTGAAGCAGCTGAAGCTTCAGTTAGAGAGATGGAAGAAGATGAAGCTGATGATGATGATGCATTTGAAGATGATGAAGATGAGGAAGAAGAGGAAGATACAGAGGACAGCTCAGATTGATGAGGGGCTGAGATAGCATTTACTGATGAATGCTATCATATGCTTATGCTTTTGTTGGTTTAAGTTTTCTGAACTTATTTGTTTTTATTTTTAGATTAGGGTTTGATGTACTCTATTGAACAACTGGATTGTTATGATGGTTTGCTATTAACTGTGATTGTTTGATAAGTAATGCTTGATGATGCTTATTGATTGATTGATGTTGAGATGATGTGCACATTAAAATGCTTATACAGGTGATTCACAAGCTTTGTGAACAAATGCAGGATATTTTGATTGTGATTGTGAAATTAAGCAGGATGTGTATGTCAAATGTGAATGAGCTTATATGTGAGGTTTTGAACTCCAGAGTTTTTGTTATGATTGAATGCTATGACTTTGAAAGCATGAATGACTTTGCCCAGGTTTTCTATGATTGAATCAATTGCTTGTTTTGCATCGTGTGATCAAGGCCGTTTGTTGGAACCCTTTTTATTGGCCAAATTCATAAAGTTAGCCCACTAAAAGAAAACACTTTGTGTTCTATCCTTTGAACCCTTAGCCTTGAACATAATTTGAAAACCCTTGTTGAAAAACTTTACCTTGAGTTAAGTGGAAAATCTTCTGTGGTATTGATAAATGTTCAAGTTTGGGGTTGTTGGGAAATTATGAAAAGGGAAATTGAAAGCATTGAGCTAAGAGCTAAGAAATAAGAATGTGAAAATAAAAATAAAAAGAGAAAGAAAAGAAAACAAGAAGCAAAGCTCAATGCAAAAGAAAGTTGGGAAAAATAAGAATAATTGTGTTGTTATGATTCTCTTAACTCAAGGATTTTATGATCCTGAAAAACCAATTTTCTTGTTAGCCCAGCCACATTATAAGCCATTGAAAAGTCCTTGTGATGATCCACTTCCTGCACTTCCTCCACTTCCTCCACTTCATCCATTTCGTCCACTTTGTCAACTTTGTCAACTTCGTCCACTTCGTCAACTTTGTCCACTTCGTCAACTTCGTCCACTTCGTCAACTTCGTCCACTTCGTCCACTTCCTACACTTCCTTCACTTCCTCAACTTCCTCAACTTCGTCCACTTCGTCAACTTCTTCCACATCCTCCACTTCCTCAACTTCAACCACTTCCTCCACTTCCTCTACTTCCTCCAGTTCCTCTACTTCCTCCAGTTCATCCACTTCGTCTACTTCGTCCACTTCGTAGACTTGGTTCGTTTCGTCCACTTCCTCCACTTCCTTAACTTCCTCAACTTTCTCAACTTTGTCCACTTCCATTACTTCGTCAACTTCGTCCACTTCGTCCACTTCCTTCACTCCCTCCACTTCATCCACTTCGTCCCCTTCGTCCACTTCGTCCACTTCGTCCACTTCCTCCACTTCATCCACTTCGTCCTCTTCCTCAACTTCCTCAACTTCAACCACTTCCTCCACTTCCTCCACTTTCTTCATTTACTCGACTTCGTCCACTTCGTCCACTTCGTCCACTTCCTCCACTGCCTCCACTTCCTCCAATTCCTCCACTTCCTCCACTTCCTCCACTTCCTCAACTTCCTCCACTTCGTCCACTTCCTCCACTTCGTCAACTTCGTCCATTTTGACGACTTCGTCCACTTCGTCCACTTCGTCCACTTCGTCCACTTCCCCAATATCAATCACTTCGTCCACTTCCTCCACTTCGTCCCGTTCGTACAGTCCGTCCGTTTCGTCCACTTCCTCCACTTCCTCCACTTCGTCAACTTCGTCAACTTTCTAAAATTCGTCCACTTCATCCACTTCCTTTACTTCCTCAACTTCGTCCACTTCGTCAACTTCGTCCACTTCATCCACTTCGTCCACTTCCTGCACTTCCTCCCCTTCCTCCACTTACTCAAGTTCCTCAACTTCGTGCACTTCGTCCACTTCATCCACTTCCCCCACTTCCTCCAATTCCTCCACTTCCTACACCTCCTCCACTTCCTCAACTTCCTCAACTTCGTCCACTTCCTCCACTTCCTCAACTTCGTCCATTTTGTCGACTTCGTCCACTTCATCCACTTCCTCCACTGTCTTCACTTCCTCAACTTCTTCCACTTCTTCAACATCGTCAACTTCGTCTACCTCCTCCACTTCGTCCACTTCGTAGACTTCGTCCGTTTCGTCCACTTCCTCCACTTCCTCCTCTTCGTCAACTTTCTCAAATTCGTCCACTTCGTCCACTTCCTTTACTTCCTCAACTTCGTCAACTTCGTCCACTTCATCCACTTCCTCCACTTCCTCCACTTCCTCCACTTCCTCCACTTCCTCCCCTTCCTCCCCTTACTCCAGTTGCTCATCTTCGTGCACTTCGTCCACTTTGTCGACTTCCTCCACTTCCTCCACTTCCTCCAATTCCTCCACTTGCTACACTTCCTCCACTTCGTCAACATCCTCAACTTCCTCCACTTCCTCCTCTTCGTCCACTTCGTCCACTTCCTCCACTTCGTCCACTTCCTCTAATTCCTCCACTTCCTACACTTCCTCCAACTTCCTCAACTTCGTCCACTTCCTCCACTTCGTCAACTTCATCCATTTTGTCGACTTCGTCCACTTCCTCAAGTTCCTCAGCTTCAACAACTTCGTCCACTTTGTCCACTTCCTCATCTTCGTGAACTTCGTCCACTTCCTCCACTTCGTTCACTTCCTCAACTTCATCCACTTCGTCTACTTCGTCAACTTCGTCCACTTCGTCCACTTCGTCCACTTCCTCTACTTCCTCCAATACCTCCATGTCCTACACTTCCTCCACTTCCTTCACTACCTCCACTTCCTCTACTTCCTCCAATTCCTCCACGTCCTACACTTCCTCCACTTCCTCCACTACCTCCACTTCCTCATTTTCAACCACTTCCTCGACTTTCTCCAATTACTCCACTTCCTACACTTCCTCCACTTCCTTCACTTCCTCAACTTCAACCACTTCCTCCACTTCCTCTTTTTCCTCCACTTCCTGCACTTCGTCCACTTCGTAGACTTCGTCCACCTCATCCACTTCCACAACATCCTCAACTTCAACCACTTCGTCCACTTCCTCCACTTCTTCAACATCGTCAACTTCGTCCACTTGCTCCACTTCGTCATCGTCCTACACTTTCTCCACTTCCTCCACTACCTCCACTTCCTCATTTTCAATCACTTCCTCCACTTCCTCCACTGCCTCCACTTCATCCCCTCCGTCCACCTCGTCCACTTCGTCCACTTCGTCCTCTTCCTCAACTTCCTCAACTTCAACCACTTCCTCCACTTCCTCCACTTCCTCCACTTCCTCCACTTCCTCCACTTCCTCCACTTCCTCCACTTCCTCCACTTTCTTCACTTACTCAACTTCGTCCACTTCCTTCACTTCATCCACTTCGTAGACTTCGTCCACTTCGTCCAGTTCCTCCACTTCCTCCACTTCGCCAACTTTCTCAAATTCGTCCACTTCCTCCACTTCGTCAACTTCGTCCACTTCGTCCACTTCATCCACTTCCTCCACTTCCTCTACTTCCTCCATTTCCTCCCCTTCCTCCACTTCCTCAACTTCCTCAACTTCGTGGACTTCGTCGATTTCCTCCACTTCTCCCATTCCTCCCATTCCTACAGTTCCTCCACTTCCTCCACTTTCTCACTTCCTCAACTTCCTCAACTGCGTCCACTTCCTCCACTTCGTCAACTTCGTCCATTTTGTCGACTTCGTCCACTTCGTCCACTTCCTCAACTTCCTCAACATCAACCACTTCGTCCACTTCCTTCACTTCCTCCACTTCGTCTGCTTCGTAGACTTCGCCCGTTTCGTCCACTTCGTCCACTTCCTCCATTTCGTCAACTTTCTCAAATTCGTCTACTTCCTTCACTTCCTCAGCTTCGTCCACTTCGTGAACTTCGTCCACTTTTTGAATTTCGTCCACTTCGTGAACTTCGCCCACTTCCTCCACTTCCTCCCCTTCCTCCACTTACTCAACTTCCTCAACTTCGTCCAGTTCCTCCACTTCCTCCACTTCCTCCACTTCGTCCACTTCCTCCAATTCCTCCACTTCCTACACTTCCTCCACTTCCTCAACTTCCTCAACTTCCTCAACATCGTCCACTTCCTCCACTTCGTCAACTTCGTCCATTTTGTTGACTTCGTCCACTTCGTACACTTCCTCAGCTTCAACAACTTCGTCCACTTCAACAACTTCGTCCACTTCCTCCACTTCCTCCACATCCTTCACTTCCTCAACTTCGTCCACTTCGTCTACTTCGTCAACTTCGTCTACTTCTTCCACTTCCTCCACTTCCTCCACTTCCTCCACTTCCTCTACTTCTTCCAATTCCTCCACGTCCTACACTTCCTCTAGTACCTCCACTTCCTCATTTTCAACCACTTCCTCCACTTCGTGCACTTCGTCCAGTTCGTCCACTTCGTCTACTTTGTCCACTTCCTCCAATTGCTCCACTTGCTACTCTTACTCCACTTCCTTCACTTTCTCCACTTCCTCAACTTCAACCACTTCCATCAATTCCTCCACTTCGTCCACTTGGTCTACTTCGTCCGCTTTGTCCACTTCCTCAACTTTGTCAACTTCAACCACTTCGTCCACTTCCTCAACTTTCTTCACTTCCTCCACTTCCTCCACTTCGTCAGCTTCTGCAACATCGTCAACTTCGTCCACTTCGTACACTTCGTCTGTTTCGTCCCCTTCGTCGACTTCGCCCACTTCGTCCACTTCGTTAACTTCGTCAACGTTCTCAAATTCGTCCACTTCGTCCACTTCCTTCACTTCCTCAACTTCGTCCACTTCGTCAACTTCCTCCACTTCCTTCACTTCCTCCACTTCCTCCCCTTCCTCCACTTACTCAACTTCCTCAACTTCGTGCACTTCATCCACTTCCTCCACTTCCTCCACTTCCTCTACTTCCTCCACTTCCTCCACTTCCTCCACTTCCTCTACTTCCTCCACTTCTTCCACTTCGTCAACTTCGTCCACTTCCTTCAGTTCCTCAGCTTCGTCGACTTCGTCCACTTCCTTTAGTTCCTCAGCTTCCTCGACTTCGTCCACTTCCTCAACGTGGTCCACTTCGTCGACTTCCTCCACTTCCTTCACTCCCTCCACTTCATCCACTTCGTCCACTTCTTCAACTTCGTCCAATGCATCAACTTCAACCAATTCCTACACTTCCTTCACTTCCTCAACTTCATCCAGTTCGTCAACTTCTTCCACATCCTCCACTTCCTCAACTTCCTCCACTTCCTCAATTACGTCAACTTCGTCTACTTCCTCCACTTCCTCCAATTCGTCAACTTCGTCCCCTTTGTCGACTTCGTCCACTTCGTCTACTTCGTCCACTTCGTCCACTTCGTCCACTTCCTCAACTACCTCAACTTCAACCACTTTGTCCACTTCCTTCACTTTCATCACTTACTCAACTTCGTCCACTTCTTCAACATCGTCAACTTCGTCCACTTCGTCCGTTTCGTCCACTTCGTCCACTTCCTCAACTTCCTCAACTTCAACCACTCCATCCACTTCGTCCACTTCATTCACTTTGTCCACTTCCTCGACTTTCTTCACTTCCTCAACTTCGTCCACTTCTTCAACATCGTGAGCTTTGTCCACTTCCTCCACTTCCTCCACTTCCTCTACTTCCTCCCCTTCCTCCACATACTCAACTTCCTCAACTTCGTGCACTTCATCCACTTCCTCCATTTCCTCCATTTCCTCCACTTCCTCTACTTCCTCCCCTTCCTCCACTTCTTGAACTTCGTGCACTTCGTCCACTTTCACCACTTCCTCCACTTCCTCCAATACCTCAACTTCGTCCACTTCGTCCACTTCGTAAACTTCGTCCACTTCCTCCACTTCCTCAACTTCCTCCACTTCCTCTACTTCCTCCACGTCTTGCACGTCGTCCACTTCGTCCACTTCGTCCACTTCGTCAACTTCCTTCAATTCTTCAACTTCATCCACTTCGTCAACTTCTTCCACTTCGTCCACTTCCTCAACTTCGTCCACTTCGTCCACTTCGTCAACTTCGTCCACTTCCTCCAATTCCTCCACTTCGTCCACTTCATCCACTTCGTCCACTTCGTCAACTTCTTCCAAATCCTCCACTTCGTCCACTTCGTCAACTTCCTACCCTTCCTTCACTTCCTCAACTTCGTCCAGTTCCTCAACTTCTTCCAGATCCTCCACTTCCTCAACGTCCTCTGCTTTCTCAACTACATCAACTTCATCTACTTCCTCCACTTCCTCCAATTCGTCAACTTCGTCCCCTTTGTTGACTTCCTCCACTTCGTCTACTTCGTCCACTTCGTCCACTTCGTCCACTTCCTCAACTTCCTCAACTTCAACCACTTCGTCCACTTCCTCCACTTTCTTCACTTACTCAACTTCGTCCACTTCGTAGACTTCGTCCGTTTCGTCGACTTCCTCCACTTCCTCCACTTCGTCAACTTTGTCAACTTTGTCAAATTCGTCCACTTCCTTCACTTGCTCAACTTCGTCCACTTCGTCCACTTCATCCACTTCATGCACTTCCTCTTCCCCTACCTCCACTTACTCAACTTCTTCAACTTCGTGCACTTCATCCACTTCCTCCACTTACTCAACTTCCTCAACTTCGTGCACTTCGTCCACTTCAACCACTTCAACCACTTCCTCCACTTCCTCCACTTTCTCCACTTCCTCTACTTCCTCCACTGCTCCACTTTGTCCACTTCGTCCACTTCATCTACTTCGTCCACTTCATCCCCTTCCTCAACTTCCTCAAGTTCAACCACTTTGTCCACTTTGTCCACTTCGTCCACTTCGTCCACTTCGTCCACTTCCTCCACTTCCTCCACTTTCTTCACTTCCTCAACTTCGTCCACTTCTTCAACATCGTCAGCTTCGTCCACTTCGTCCAACCCGTAGACATCTTTTGTTTCGTCCCCTTCATCCACTTCCTCCACTTCCTCCACTTCGTCAACTTCGTCAACTTTCTCAAAATTCGTCCACTTCCTTCACTTCGTCAACTTCGTCCACTTCGTCCACTTCGTCCACTTCGTCCACTTCGTCCACTTCGTCCACTTCGTCCACTTCGTCCACTTCGTCCACTTCGTCCACTTCATCCACTTCCTCCACTTCCTCCACTTCCTCCTCTTCTTGAACTTCGTGCACTTCGTCCACTTCCTCTACTTCGTCCAATTCCTCCACTTCCTACACTTCCTCCACTTCCTCAACTTCGTCCACTTCGTTTAATTCGTCAACTTCGTCCTGTTCCTCCACTCCCTCTACTTCCTCCACTTCCTCTACTTCCTCCACTTCTTCCACTTCGACCACTTCGTCAACTTCGTCAACTTCGTCCACTTCCTCCACTTCCTTCATGATACAAGAAGGCCTAGCACCATTGGACCTATCACAAGAGGGATGAATATTCTCCCCAAGGTCAAGTACTATTTGTTATCTTTGGATGGAAAATTGGAGAACAAGAAGATATTCCAAATCTGCCAAAACATGGAGAAGGGTAAAATAGACATTTTTATACAAGAAGGGGTGTGCTTATCCTTCTATGGGGCTGCATTAGTAATTGTTTCTCCACATAAAACTCATTTGTCACGTGTTTTAGAAGCCACACATTTAGCACATGGGTTCAGATCTGAAACGTGTAAATTGCTTGCTTAAGCCTTGAGATTGAACTATAAAATCTCATAGGCAAAGCTTGTAGATTACTTTTGATATATGGAATTTTACTCTGCTGATGCATTTTCCAGCACCTAAAACTCTGCCCAAAAGTCACTCCAAATGAGCTTCCCTTCTCCATCTAGCTTCCTTCCAGTGGAAGGCCTCCTGAGCTAGTTATCCACCTTCCAAAAAGCTCCTCTACCATCACCTATGCCACTGCATTTTCATTCTTCATCTCTGCTGCCATCTCTGAATTCAACGTCTGCACTGCATTTCCATTCTTCATCTCTGCTGCCATCTCTGAACTCAATCTTCCGCTTCATTCAATCCTTCATTCTAGCTGAAGCAACTTCATCAAGTGGTATCAGAGCTTTGGTTCTGCATCACGCTCCAGCTAAGTGTTCTTTCCATTCTATACTGTCATAAACAATTCCTTCGTGTTTTCTTGAATCTGTGCACTGTTTCATTACTCTCTTCAATTCCAGTAGTTTTCATTTACATTGTTTCTTTGTTCCAGCTTTTACTTGATTTTACTTTCATCATTTTAATCGGTTCACTTCTTTGCTTTGAGTCTTTTAATTTGGAAATCTAATGCTGTCATGTCCAGTAATGTGTTTTGGTTTATTTTGTCAAATTTCGGAGTTGAAACTGGTTTGGGGATAAATCTGCTGTGTTTGATTGGATTTTCAATAGAAGCACATCAGATGAGCAATGATTAAAGAGCTCAGTGTATCTTGAAATCCATCACAGTACGGTGCCAATTGATGCATATTCAAATCTGGTTCAAATCTGGTTTTTCATTTTCTGAAACTGCACTATATAGAAACATCATTCCTGGCTGTGTTGATGTAATGCAATTATAATGAGTGAATACCATTTGAACAGTGAATTGTCTAAGACAATAAATCTGGTTGCATCATTTTGTATAATCCAGAAATCAATTGATACAGCAGTTGGACCGATCTGCATTGTTTCTATTGAATGAGTTTTCTTTTGTTTCTGGTTTTCATGATTTTGAATCTGTCCAGATTAGAATTCATATTTGGACATCTTTTCAGTCATTCCTAGAGTCTTGTTCAAGTTTCATTTGTTGTCCTGGAGTCATAAAATTTGTTTACAATTCAGTTTGAATCCTCTGCTGAAGTTTGGTTAGTTAATTGGTCAAATTTGGTGTTAAAAGGCAACTGAACTAGTAAAATTTTGATTTACAAGCATTTATTCTCTGCTGGCAGTATGCACAAGTCATATTTGGTAAAACAAATTTGCTCAAATCATAAAATTAAGAGTCCAAATTCGTTTGTGCAAAATGACCATTCAAACTACCAAATTTTAAGCATCTTTTTCTGGTATAGTTGTAGAATTTTTAATTTGAAAGCTTGTTGTGATTACTGCATCAAAGTTAGTTCAGAATTGGTAGCAAAAGCTTGGTTCAATTGAATTAAAAGAAGTGCACAATTATAATCTTACCATAAACTGCACTATAAAAAGCTGTGAAAACCAGTGCCAAGCAAAATTTAAAACTCTGATGCACATTTTTTTCAGCCTTCTGCTAGGCATTTTGTCAAACACTTTGCCTAGTTTAAATTTGGTTTCGAATTGATCATAGCTGCAACTTATCTTTGTTTCTTGTTTTTTTAAATCCACTCTAGATCCTTTCCTAAGTTCATTTTGAGTGCCACCATTCATTGGAAACCGATTAATTGATTGATTTAAGTTGTTTGAAAATCCTGCACATAAGCTGTTTGATAAAACTACAGTTGTGCATTCTGGTTTAACAGTTTTCTGGCAGAAGCAGTGTTGATTTTTCTGGCTTAATAACTGATTGATGGTGGTTCTTTTGAGCTCTTTGTTGGGGGCATAAGTATCTCAGGTGGTCCTACAACACTGGTAGCATCTTAGGCAGTGGATTGGAGCAAGGAAAGATCAACTTTGGAGTTGATTTTTGGTGCAGCAAGACCACGTTTGTCATTGGTCTGCATGAATTTTGGTGGCTGCAACAACAGCATAGTTCACTCTGCAGCTGAGAGATTTGCATGAATCAATCCTGATTCATTATTTGTTTAAGAGCAACCAAAGCTGCCACATTAAACTACCTTGTGTTCTTCCAAATTTTTGTTTTGTTGTTTCCATTGTATTGCTTTTTGATTTTATTTTTCATTCTTGTAAGTTGGCCATTTCAAGCAAGTGAAGTGGAAGAGCTCATAAGTGTTCTTCTCTCATTTCCTAACTTGACTGAAAGTCTCATCACTTTAAAATTGGTAGACGGTGAGTGTGTCTTAGATCCAAAGTCTAAGACTCACCTAGGAGACCTCACTTTAATTGCTTTTCCCATTCTCGACTAGATAGCATATATCTTGTGCGAATAGGAAGCTCTCTTAGGGGTCCGATTTTAGAGTTTAGGTTGTGTCCTTTGATTTTAAAAGTGATTTTAGTTTAAAGGGTAACTAGTAGTAACCTAAGACATTTCTGGCAAGGCAAGACTTGGTACTTAAGCAGTCTTCATGACTCACCTCTCTTACCTGGGACTTGTCTAAGTGGGAATCTTGTATATCTTTTACACTAGAAAAACTTTTAGAAACAAAGATGTCTGGTTATTCATATAGGTCTTCTAGGAATTTTAATTTTGATAAGCAACTTACTTACAAAGGCATCAAAAGAGAACATGATAAAGCTAGAAGGAAGTCTTGTTCATCTTATGAATTTGATAGGATTGAAGATGATTTGTATAAACAAGCTAGTGAAAACATTCCATTCTTTGGTGATGATATTGGTGCATTAACATACCTAGCTTGGGAAAAGGAAATTAATGACATGCATTCATTCATGGTGAGAAAAAGTAAATATGAATCCTTCTATTCTAGAGAATGAATCTTATATTCTTAGTCTTTACACTTCTAGTTTTAAAAAGCATGCAAGAGAGTGGTGGGATGATAGGCAATATCATGTTGAGATAGGTAGACAATATCCCATTCATGATTGGAATGAATTGAAAGCTTGTATGAGAAGAAAGTTTGTGCCTCGAGAAATTGAAAGAAACTTAGAACTTATGAGAGAGCTTATTAGAAAAGGTGAGTCATTCATTCAAAATATAAGTGGGTACTCTCGTAGGGAAAGTGAGTTTCTAGGAAAACTTAAGAGGCTATGGGAAGAGACAAGCAAATATAGAATTGATAGATTAAAAAGAGAAAAACAAAAGCAAGAAGTAAGAGAGAAAAGAAGAGAGCAAGAGAGAAGAGAAGAGGAAAAAAACAAGAGAAGAGACGAGGAAGAAAGAGAAAGAAGAGAAGAAGAGAAAAGAAGAAAGAAAGAGAGAAAAGAAGCACAAAGAAGAGAAAAAGAAGAAGTTGAAAGAATAGAAATGGAAGAAAAGAAAAAGCAACTAAGGGCAACATCTCCTCCTACCCTAGAAGCTAGATTCTTAAGGGGAGGTTTTCTATCCTTTCACTTTTCTCCATTTATATTTGAAATTTCCAAATTTCACTTTTCTTTCAAAGAATTTGCCACTCAATCTTTAAAAATGTTATCACTTTTAACACATGCATAGTCACAACTTGGGTTATGGTTACCTTTATGGTTACCAATAACTCAAGATACAAATAAAATTTCAAATGAAGAAAGGTTTCTTTATTATATTAAAATTAAAAATTTCAAAATTAGGAAACCTTCTTCTACACATATTCTTTTATATATCTTATTGGATCAAAGAAAACTAATTAGAGATATGTTTGATGCTTATTGCAGATGGATATTTGACCCAGGAGGAACCCTTGTGAAGCCAACAAAAATAAGTCTTCAGAAGCACCATCAGATTTGAGGACAAATCCTTTCCAAGGGGGAGGGGATGATACAAGAAGGCCTAACACCATTGGACCTATCACAAGAGGGATGAATATTCTCCCCAAGGTCAAGTACTATTTGCTATCTTTGGATGGAAAATTGGAGAACAAGAAGATATTCCAAATCTGCCAAAACATGGAGAAGGGTAAAATAGACATTTCTATACAAGAAGGGGTGTGCTTATCCTTCTATGGGGCTGTATTAGTAATTGTTTCTCCACATAAAACTCATTTGTCACGTGTTTTAGAAGCCACACATTTAGCACATGGGTTCAGATCTGAAACGTGTAAATTGCTTGCTTAAGCCTTGAGATTGATCTATAAAATCTCATAGGCAAAGCTTGTAGATTACTTTTGATATATGGAATTTTACTCTGCTGATGCATTTTCCAGCACCTAAAACTCTGCCCAAAAGTCACTCCAAATGAGCTTCCCTTCTCCATCTAGCTTCCTTCCAGTGGAAGGCCTCCTGAGCTAGTTATCCACCTTCCAAAAAGCTCCTCTACCATCACCTATGCCACTGCATTTTCATTCTTCATCTCTGCTGCCATCTCTGAATTCAACGTCTGCACTGCATTTCCATTCTTCATCTCTGCTGCCATCTCTGAACTCAATCTTCCGCTGCATTCAATCCTTCCTTCTAGCTGAAGCAACTTCATCACTTCAGTTCTTCAACATCGTCCACTTCGTCCACTTCTTCAACTTCGTCCACTTCCTCCACGTCCTCAACTTCCTCAACTTTCTTAACTTTGTCCCCTTCCTCAACTTCGTCGACTTCGTCCACTTCGTCAACTTCGTCCGCTTCCTTCAATTCCTCCACTCCCTCCACTTCATCCCCTTCGTCCACTTCGTCAACTTCTTCCAAATCCTCAACTTCGTCAACTTCCTCCACTTCCTCAACTTCGTCTACTTCCTCCACTTCCTCCAATTCATCAACTTCGTCCCCTTTGTCGAGTTCGTCCACTTCCTCAACTTCCTCAACTGCAACCACTTCCTCCACTTCGTCCACTTCCTCCACTTTCTTCAGTTACTGAACTTCGTCCACTTCTTCGACATCGTCAACTTCATCCACTTCCCCCACTTCATCTACTTCGTAGACTTCGTCCACTTCCTCCACTTCCTCCACTTCGTTAACTTCGTCAACTTTCTAAAACTCGTCCACTTCCTTCACTTCCTCAATTTCGTCCACTTCATTTACTTCGACCAATTCGTCCACTTCATCCACTTCCTCTACTTCCTCCACTTACTCCACTTCCTCCCCTTCCTCCACTTACTCAACTTCCTCAACTTCGTTGATAACAGTTGAAAAACTCTTATTTTCATGCTTGAAATTGATACTAAAAGCAACCTTTATCACTTAGAAACTAGCTTGAAATCATGCTTTTATTCATATTTTCATAAATAAGAGAGCTGGACAGGTTTATGCTTGATTTCAGTGTTTTTGTGCAGGTTTTAAGGTGAATTTGGTGAAAGAAGTGAAGAAGGAGAGAGATGAAATCAGAAAAAGACATCAAAAAGTGCAAAAGGAGAAGCCGCAACTGCCGCTCAGCGGCAGTTGATCACTGAGCGGCACTCAAAAGCTCACGGGGGATCCGCTGAGGGGCAAAATGGCCGCTGAGGGGAAGAAACCAACTCACGCACTTACCGCTGAGCGGTTCTTTACCACTGAGCGGCACACTTATGGGCTTGGGCCTAAATTTTCTGTAATTTTAGAATAGTATGTAAGCTTTAGGACGTCCTAGGGTTTCTATCTTTAGCAGAAACGAAGCCAACACTCTCTCTTCCACCCCTTTGAAGGAGGATCTTGGATGCTCAGGCTAGCTCTTCACCTTTCTAGGGTTTTATCTTTCATTGTTTCATTATTATTCATCTAGTTTCACCATGAATATGGTAAACTAAACCTTGTATTGTTGTTGGGGAATCAATGTAGTCTTGTGAAACTCTCATATATGGAATTAGTGTTTAAACATCTTATTTGAGATACATGCTTTCTTTCATCATTAGTTAGGGTTTTTCCTCTTTGCTCAATGCTTGCTTTGTTTAACTCATTCAATGCATGATTATTGATTTTGTCGATACGGGAACGTACGGGGAAGTCTAGATCCGGGGAATTTCTCCCAATAGTATATTGGTTGCCGTTAAGCTCCTGCACTAAAAGAACTAATTATTAGGAATGCTAGGAATCGTACGAACTCGTAATTAGGGATAGGCCTTCTTGCAAGGTAATTTAGAGAGTGGCATTAACAATGATGAAAAGAATGTTGAATTCCTAAAGTATATGAGAGTGGATAAGATGAAATTGATAACCCCAACAACATACTCATCCATATATTCCATTGAAGTGTTTGTATTTTGTTTTAGCCATTGATCAAATTCATGCATTCATGTTTATTTTCTGTTTTGCATATTAAACTCCACTTATTTCGTTCTTAAGTCTTAAATAATCAACGAATCACATAACTAAACTAGGTCGTGAGTCCTTTGGGAGAACGATACTTGGTCTTACTGAGTTTATTACTTGAAACGATTCGGTCACACTTGCCGATTGTTAAACAAGTTTGTGGCGCCGTTTTTCGGTCTTCATAAATTTGTCATCAAGTTTTTGGCGCCGTTGCCGGGGTTCATAAATTTGTCATCACTTCGTGCACTTCGTCCACTTCGTCCACTTCCTCCAATTCCTCCACTTCCTCCACTTCCTCCACTTCCTCAACTTCCTCAACTTCGTCCACTTCCTCCACCTCGTCAACTTCATCCAGTTTGTCGACTTCGTCCAATTCCTGAACTTCCTCAACATCACCCACTTCGTACACTTCCTCCACTTTCTTCACTTCCTCATCTTCGTCCACTTCTTCAACATCGTCAACTTCGTCCACTTTGTGGACTTCGTCCGTTTCGTCCACTTCCTCCACTTCGTCAACTTTCTCAAATTCGTCCACTTCATCCACTTTCTTCACTTCCTCAACTTCGTCCACTTCGTCAACTTCGTCCACTTCCTCCACTTCCTCCACTTCCTCCACTTCATCCCCTTCCTCCACTTACTCAACTTCCTCAACTTCGTGCACTTCGTCCACCTTCTCCACTTCCTCCATCTCCTCCACTTCGTCCATTTCCTCCACTTCCTCTAATTCCTCCACTTCCTCCACTTCCTCAACTTCCTCAACTGCGTCCACTTCCTCCACTTCGTCAACTTCGTCCATTTTGTCGACTTTGTCCACTTCGTACACTTCCTCAACTTGCTCAACTTCAACAACTTTGTCCACTTCGTCCACTTCCTCATCTTCGTCAACTTTGTCCACTTCCTCCACTTCCTCCACTTCCTTCACTTCCTCAACTTCGTCCACTTCATCCAGTTCGTCTACTTCGTCCACTTCCTCTACTTCCTCCAATTCCTCCACGTCCTACTGATAACAGTTGAAAAACTGTTATTTTCATGCTTAAAATTGATACTAAAAGCAACCTTTAACACTCAGAAACTAGCTTGAACTCATATTTTTTCTTTAGTTTTGTGAATAAGAGAGTTGAAAGTGAATTTAATGGTTTTGTGCAAGATTCCCTTGATTTTGTAGGCTAATTGAATGATTGGAAAGAAGAATTGAAGTACCGAATGATTGGAGTGCTGAAAAGTCAACCAGAAACCAGAAAAGTCAACCAGTCAACCAGAAAAGTCAACCAGTCAACCAGAATACGAAAAAGTCAACCAGACGAGTTTTTGGCCATTTTTCTGCGATTTTATGATCTGTTTGGGCCTGGACCCGTTTTCTATTATTTTTATGTCCTATTTAAAGACCTAGATGTCTTAGGGTTTGTATCTTTGGCTGGGAGGAAGCAGAAACACACTTTTCACCCGTTGGGGGTAGATTGAGAGATGGTGACAGCTCTCCTCTTCTCTTTCTAGGGTTTTTCTATCTCTTTCATTCATTCATTATTGTTCATCTAGTTTCACCATGAATATGGTGAACTAAACCTTGTATTGTTGTTGGGGAATCAATGTAGTCTTGTGATACTCTCATATATGGAATTTGTGTTTTAACATCTTATATTAAGAAACATGCTTTCTTTCATCTTTAGTTAGGGATTTTCCTCTTTGCTTAATGCTTGCTTTGTTTAACTCATTCATTGCCATGATTATTGATTTTGTCGATATGGGAACGTACGGGGAAATCTAGATCCGGGGAATTTCTCGCAATAGCATATTGGTTGCCTTTAAGCTCCTACACTTCAGAACTAATTACTAGGAATGCTAGGAATTGTATGAACTCGTAATTAAGGATAGGCCTTCTTGCAAGGTGATTTAGAGAGTGGCATTAGCAATTGATGAAAAGAATGATGAATTCATAAAGTATATGAAGTGAACAAGATGAAATTGATAACCCCAACAACATACTCATCCATTTAATTCATTAAAGTGTTTGTTTTCCTCTTTTCCATTGATCAAATTCATGCATACATGTTTAATTACTGTCTTTGGCATTTAAAACCTACAATCAATTGTTAACAAGTCTTAAATAATCAACAAATCATATAGCTAACTAGGCCGTGAGTCCTTTGGGAAAACGATACTTGGTCTTACCTAGTTTTATTACTTGATACGATTTGGTCACACTTGCCGATTGTTAAACAAGTTTGTGGCGCCGTTGTAGGGGACTCGTGGTTTAACTAGTTTATTTGTGTGATTATTGATTATCTTTGACTTGTTTTTTAATTTTGAATTTTAAATTTCGAATTTTGAATTTCTGTTTTTATTTTTCGGTTTTTATTTTATTTTATTTTATTTTATTTTATTTTATTTTATTTTATTTTATTTTATTTTATTTTATTTTATTTTGTTTTCTGTTTTTATTTTTTTCTGTTTTCTGTTTTTATTTTTTTCTGTTTTCTATTTTTATTTTTTTCTGTTTTTATTTAATCTTCTTATCTATTATTTTATATCTTCTCTATCTTTTTGTGCTAACAATTGTTTTTAGGGTTTTGTGCCTAATGCCTGCAGGATGCAATTCGGTCAAGAATTTAACTATATGGGCACTCAGTTCTTCAAGGTCAACAAAGGAAAGCAAGAGATTTCATCATTCAGGCAAGGCATGGAGGAATCACTGGGGCATGCATGGGACAGGTATAAAAGCTTATTAAGAAAGACACCTACGCATGGCTTTGATGATGTGTAAGTAGTCCTAATCTTCCTTGGAGGTCTTGGTTCACAAACCAAGATGATGCTTGACGCCTCAGCAGGAGGAAATATCAAATGGAAAACTCCAGAGGAAGCTACAGAAATTATTGACAATATGGCTACTAGTGACAATGAGCTCAACAGTGAAAGAGGAGCTCCTATACAACAAAAAGGAGTTCTACAGTTACAAACCCATGATGCCTTGCTAGCACAAAACAAGATACTAACTCAACAACTGGAGACTCTTACAAAAACACTTGCACAACTGCCAAAAGAGTTAAAGACTGTTGCACAGGCTCAATCACAGTTGTGTGAATTATGTGGAGGTGACCATATCAATGGTCAATGCGCTTTTCCAGTAGAAGCATTAGAGGATGTAAACTTCATGGCCAATCAATACCGTCAGGTGAATTTTAATCAAGGGTGGAAACCACACCCAAGCATTGGTCATGGACAAACTGGGCAAGCTGGACAAATTGGGCAATACAATAAGCAACAGCAACAACCAACATTATGGCAACAAAATGCTATACTTAATGAAAGGTCAATAAGGATGGAAGAAACTCTTCATCAATTCATACAGAAAACTGAATCTTCTCAAAAGACCACTGAAGCTGCTATTAAAAACTTGGAGATTCAAGTGGGTCAGATCACTAAGCAGTTGGAAGAAAGGCTTGACAAGAATTGTGGGGCTAATATTGAGGTTAACCCCAGGGAAGAGTGTGAAGTGCTAGTGAGTGTAAATGTTGAAAAAGTTGAGTTGGAAAAAGAAGTGGTTGAGAGAAAAGAGAGAAAGAAAATTTGTGTGAAAATAAAGAAGTTGAGAAGAAAAAGAGAAGGGAAGAAAAAAATAAGAGAAAAGAAAAAGAGAAAATTTGGGGAAAGGAAGCATAAGAAAAAGAATATGAGAGGAAACAAGAAGGAATCATATGAAAAATCCCATCCTCATCCAAAGAAGTATCATAGGAAGGAAAAGAAATTTAAGTGCTTTATGGAAATCTTCAAGAAATTGGAGATTAAAGTTCCTATGATCGAGACACTGCAACAGGTTCCTGGTTTGATAAAATTTATGAAGAAGTTCAGCAGAAAGAAGAAAAAGAAGATGGAACATGAGCTTTATTGGGTCAAGCGGGTGACGTTAAAAGAGCGCTTGCTGGGAGGCAACCCAGTGATTTAAGAACTTTTAATTTTTGGTTTGGTGATATAATTTTGAACTTTTGGGGTATTTTTGTTCTTGTTATAAGTTAGTTACAGGGTTTACATCTACTGATGGATGTTAGGCGGAAGAGTATCTACTGAAGGATACTATGTTTGTATACACCTACTGATGGGTGTTTGATAACAGTTGAAAAACTATTATTTTCATGCTTAAAATTGATACTAAAAGCAACCTTTATACTTAGAAACTAGCTTGAAATCATGCTTTTCTTCATATTTTCAGAAATAAGAGAGCTGGACAGGTTTATGCTTGATTTCAATGTTTTTGTGCAGGTTTTAAGGTGAATTTAGTGAAAGAAATGAAGAAGGAGAGAAATGGAATCAGAAAAGACATCAAAAAGTGCAAAAGGAGAAGCCGCAACTGCCGCTCAGCGGCAGTTTACCGCTTAGCGGCACTCAGGAGCTCACGGGAGGACCGCTGAGTGTCAAAAGGGCCGCTGAGGGGAAGAAACTACTCACGTACTTACCGCTGAGCGGCACTTTACCGCTGAGCGACACACTTATGGGCTTGGACCAAGATTTTTTGTAATTTTAGAATAGTATATAAGCTTTAGGACGTCCTAGGGTTGGAATCTTTGGCAGAAACGAAGCAAACACTCTCTCTTCCACCCCTTGGGGTAGATTGGGAGATGGTGACAGCTCTCCTCTTCTCTTTCTCGGGTTTTTCTATCTCTTTCATTCTTTCATTATTGTTCATCTAGGTTCACCATGACTATGGTGAACTAAACCTTGTATGTTTGTTGGGGAATCAATGTAATCTTCTGAAGCTCTCATATATGGAATTTGTGCTTGCATCTTAATCTAAGATTTATGCTTTCTTTCATCATTAGTTAGGGTTTTTCCTCTTTGCTTAATGCTTGCTTTGTTTAACTCATTCAATGCATGATTATTGATTTTGTCGATACGGGAACGTACGGGGAAGTCTAGATCCGGGGAATTACTCCCAATAGTATATTGGTTGCCTTAAGCTCCTGTGCTAAAAAAACTAATTATTAGGAATGCTAGAAATCGTATGAACTCGTAGTTAGGGAGAAGCCTTCTTGAAAGGTAATTTAGAGAGTGGCATTAACAATGATGACTTGAATGTTGAATTCCTAAAATATATGAGAGTGGATAAGATGAAATTGACCCCCAACAACATATTCATCAATATATTTCATTGAAAGTGCTTGTCTGTTGTTTTAGCCATTGAACAACCTCATGCATACATGTTTATTTTCGTCTTTTGCATAGTAAAATCCAATTATTTTGTTCTTAAGTCTTAGCTAATCAACAAATCACACAACAAGAAGAAGAGAAAATTTGTGTGAAAATAAAGAAGTTTAGAAGAAAAAGAGAAGGGAAGAAAAAAATAAGAGAAAAGAAAAAGAGAAAATTTGGAGAAAGGAAGCATAAGAAAAAGAATATGAGAGGAAACAAGAAGGAATCATATGAAAAATCCCATCCTCATCTAAAGAAGAATCATAGGAAGGAAAAGAAATTTAAGTGCTTTATGGAAATCTTCAAGAAATTGGAGATTAAAGTTCCTATGATTGAGACACTGCAACAGGTTCCTGGTTTGATCAAATTTCTGAAGAAGTTCAGTAGAAAGAAGAAAAAGAAGAAGGAACTTGAACTTTACTGGGTCAAGCTAATGACGTTAAAAGAGCGCTTGCTGGGAGGCAACCCAGTGATTTTAGAACTTTTAAATTTTACTTTGGTTTGTAATTTTTAAATCTGTTGAACATTGTTGTGTAAATATTTTGTTGGATATAGCATCTACTGAAGGATGCTAGGTGGTTAAGTATCTACTGAAGGATACTCAGTTTGTAACACCTACTGATGGGTGTTGGTGAGAAAATTTTGCACCTACTGATGGGTGCTGGTAAGTTTGTAACACCTACTGATGGGTGTTGGTGGATTTTGGGTCAGGCTCGTGACGTTAAACAAGCGCTACCTGGGAGGTGATAACAGTTGAAAAACTGTTATTTTCATGCTTAAAATTGATACTAAAAGCAACCTTTATACTTAGAAACTAGCTTGAAATCATGCTTTTCTTCATATTTTTAGAAATAAGAGAGCTGGACAGGTTTATGCTTGATTTCAGTGTTTTTGTGCAGGTTTTAAGGTGAATTTGGTGAAAGAAGTGAAGAAGGAGAGAGATGAAATCAGAAAAGACATCAAAAAGTGCAAAAGGAAAAGCCGAAGTCACCGCTCAGCGGCAGTTTACCGCTGAGCGGCACTCAGGCACTCACGGGAGATCCGCTGAGGGGCAAAATGGTCGCTGAGGGGAGAAAATAAGACACACACTTACCGCTGAGCGGTAATTTACCGCTGAACGGCACTTTAATGGGCTTGGACCTAAGTTTTTGTAATTTACGAATGGTATTTAAGCTTTAGGGTTTCCTAGGGTTAGGTATCTTTGGCTGGAACGAAGCAAACACTCTCTCTTCCACCCCTTTGAAGGAGGATCTTGGATGCTGAGGCTTCCTCTTCACCTTTTTAGGGTTTATTCTTTCATTCTTTCATTGTAATTCATCTAGGTTCACCATGAATATGGTGAACTAAACTCTGTATGTTTGTTGGGGAATCAATGTAATCTTGTGAAACTCTCATATATGGAATATGTTTTTACATCTTTTAATTAAGACTTATGCTTTCTTTTCATCATTAGTTAGGGTTTTTCCTATTTGCTTAATGCTTCCATTGTTTAACTCATTCGATGCATGATTATTGGTTTTGTCGATACGGGCACGAACGGGGAAGTCTAGATCCGGGGAATTTCTCCCAATATATTGGTTGTCGTTAAGCTCCTGCACTTATGAACTGATCATTAGGAATGCTAGGAATTGTATGAACTCGTGATTAGGGAGAAGCCTTCTAGAAAGGTACTTTAGAGAGTGGCATTAACAATGATGATTTGAATGTTGAATTCCTAAAATATATGAGAGTGGATAAGATGAAATTGACCCCCAACAACATATTCATACATAAATTTCATTGAAAGTGTTTATCTTTTGCTTTTTGCCATTGATCAAAACTTCATGCATACATGTTTATTTTCTGTCTTGCATATTAAACTCCAAATATTTCGTCTTTAAGTCTTAGTTAATCAAACAATCACACAACTAAACTAGGCCGTGAGTCCTTTGGGAAGAACGATACTTGGTCTTACCAAGTTTATTACTTGAACGATTCGGTCATACTTGCCGATTGAAAAACAAGTTTGTGACATCATATTTTGGTGTTCATAAATTTGTCCATCAAGTTTTTGGCGCCGTTGCCGGGGACTCGTGGTTTAACTGGTTAATTTGTTTGATTATTGATTATCTTTGACTTATTTTTTTATTTTTAATTTAAATTTCGAATTTTTATTTTTATTTTTGTTTATATTTTTCAGTTTGTATTTTATTTTATTTTATTTTATTTTATTTTTCTGTTTTCCGTTTTTATCTTCTGAATCTTATATCTTCTCTTATATCTTTTTGTGCTTACCAAATCTTTTCTAGGGTTTTGTGTTCTTGTGTATGCATGAGGCAATTCGAACTAGGAGCAAGAAAACAACAGAACCTCTGCTTGAAGGATTAGAAGACAGTAGACGGAGGAGAAGAATCAGAACATCTAGAGAACTTTTCCCTCCTCCGGAAACTCTGTTGCAACCATCACCACAAGGTTCTGACAATAGCACAGAAAATATGGAGAACAATAATATCAGAAGAACTCTTGCTGATTACACCAATATAGCTGGACCTCAGCACTTTAACAGCATAGCTAGACCTAGAGTCAATGCAGCTAATATGGAGGTCAAACCAGCACTGATCCAACTGGTAAAGAGCAATCAATTTAATGGGTTATCTCATGAAAGCCCATATGAGCACCTTACTACATTTAATGAAATTTGCAACACAGTCAAAATCAATGGGGTGCCAGACGAAGCGATCAAACTTAGTTTGTTTCCTTTCTCATTGGGAGGCAATGCTAAGCTTTGGTTGAATTCTTTTCCAGAAGGAAGTTTCACAGAGTGGGAAGCAGTAGTAACAAAGTTTTTGAACAAGTACTTTCCACAATCAAAGGTGACAAAAGGCAAGCAAGAGATATCTTCATTTAAGCAGGGCATGGAAGAATCACTGGGGCATGCATGGGATAGATACAAAAGTCTGCTAAGAAAAACACCCACGCATGGTTTTGAAGAACAGGAAGTAGTCTTAACTTTCCTTGGAGGGCTTGGTTCACAAACCAAGATGATGCTTGATGCCTCAGCAGGAGGCAATATTAAATGGAAAACTCTAGAGGAAGCCACAAAAATTATAGAAAACATGGCTACTAGTGATAATGAGCTGCACAGTGAGAGAGGAGCTCCTATGCAACAAAAAGGGGTTCTCCAATTACAGACACATGATGCCTTGCTAGCTCAAAATAAAATTCTGACTCAACAGCTGGAGACTCTGACTAAAACTCTTGCACAATTACCTAAAGAGTTGAAAACTGCTGCACAGGTACAAACCCAGTTGTGCGAATTATGTGGAGGTGATCATATCAATGGTCAATGTGCTTTTCCAGTGGAAGCCGTGGAGGATGTTAATTTCATGGCTAATCAATTTCCATACCGTCAAGGGAATTACAATCAAGGGTGGAAACCACATCCAAGCATTGGTCAAGGATAAACTGGGCAAGCAAATCAATATAATAAGCAGCAGCAACCAACCTTTTGGCAACAGTTATCTATGCTTAATGAAAGATCAACAAGGTTGGAAGAAACTCTTCAGCAATTCATACAGAAAACTGAATCTTCTCAAAAGAGCACTGAAGCTGCTATAAAGAATTTGGAGATTCAAATGGGTCAGATTACCAAGCAATTGGAAGAAAGGCCAAACAGAAATTTTGGGGCTAATACTGAGGTTAACCCTAGAGAAGAGTGCAAAGCGGTAAAGAGTGTGAATGAAGAGACAATTGAGTTAGAAGAAGGAGAAACAGAAGAAAGAAGAGAAATAGAGAGCAAAAACACTTTTCCTTTTCCAATAAATCAAGAGAAACAAATGGACTTCACAGAATTATTCAGAATGGTGGATAATGAAGCACCTTGGGAACAAATTCTACAGAAAATTGCAGTTTACACCAAATCTGATGAAGAAATCTCTACAAAGAAGAGACGTAGAGATGATGAGGTAAAAGAGTGTACAACTGTTAAGAAAGAGTCATTCCCTCCTAAAGCATCAGATCCAGGCAGTTTTTCTATCCCTTGTACTATAAGGAAGAAAAAGGTAAAGAAAGCTCTTCTTGATTTAGGTTCAAGTGTTAACTTGATACCTTATTCTTTACTGGAGCAAATCGGCAATGTTAAAGTGAAACCTGCAAAGGTTAAAATAGTAATGGCTGATGGATCTTCAAAGGAGCCATGTGGGATTGTAGAGGACATTATAGTTTGTGTTGGCAAACTTCAGTTCTTGGCAGACTTTGTGGTGATGAAGATGGAGACCGAGAAGATACCTATCATACTTGGAAGACCGTTTATGAAAATGGCCAGGGCTATCATAGATGTAAATGAAGGTATAGTGGTGCTCCAGGACAGAGAGGAGACAGTGGTGGTAGATGTCTTCAAAGATGAGACGCAAGCAAAGGAGGAAGAAGCTAGTTATAAAGCTGCATTTCGAGATGCACCCATGACTAGCCGTAAAGATGAAAATCTTGAGGTTTCGGGTAACCATTGTTTGTTGTTTCAGGTACCCAAGGAAGAAGAGAATTGAAGAGGAGAAGAAATTCCTAGAGACTGGAAGAAAAGAAGACTCCAACTTGGCACACCTGTAAGAATCAAGAACAAGTTGTGGGTTGTGAAGGGCTTTAAAGAGAAGGAGATGATAGAGATAGAGTCTCCATATTCTAGAAGAACCAAAACAGTTCAAAGGAAACAGCTGAGGAGTTGGTGGAATGACAACATCAACTATAAAGAAGATGGAACTTGAACTTTATTGGGTCAAGCTAATGACATTAAAAGAGCGCTTGCTGGGAGGCAACCCAGTGAATTTAAAAACTTTTTGATTTGGTTTTGTAATTTTTAATTTGTGAACATTATTTTTGTATTTATTTTGTTGGATATAGCATCTACTGAAGGATGCTAGGTGGTTAAGTATCTACTGAAGGATACAATGGCTGTAACACCTACTGATGGGTGTTGGTAAGAAAATTTTGCACCTACTGAAGGGTGTTGGTGGATTTTGGGTCAGGCTCGTGACGTTAAACAAGCGCTACCTGGGAGGCAACCCAGTTGATTGAATATTTTTGTTGATTTGTTTTAGTTAGGGTTTGCATAAGCATTTTGAACATTGAATTGCAGGGAGCCAGTGAGGGGCATGTCTAGGAGGCACGTAGGTTAAGAAAAGAAGGAGAAGAACACATCACGAAAGTGCCGCTGAGCGGTACTTTACCGCTGAGCGGTACTCTCGCAGATTGGGTTTTAGTTCCCCTTAGCGGGACCCGAGCCCATTAGGGTATTTTTAAACCCTAAGCTGCGTATTCTTTCGCACTTTCAGATTTTTCTCTGCACAAACACTCCCACATACCTTCTCCAAGGTTTTCCACATCTTTTCACTCTTCCCTCTTAAGAAAATTTCTCTTCCACTCAATTTTTCATTAGTGTGCCATCAAAGTTTGGGGTTGGAAGAGAGCATTCTAGCTTGGAAGCATTCTCATTGCATCTAGTATCTCCACCCAAGTAAGTAAAATGCATTTTGTTCATTCTAGGGTTTTTGATTTTGAATATGATTGTCAAAGCATGAAGATTTAGGGGTTTTGATTTTTTTGCATGATTTGATGATATATTTGATGTTTGAACCGATTAAACTGCATGATTATGAACTGGAAAACTGAAAATTGCATTTGGGTGGAGTTAGGAAAGCTTTAAAACAGGTTTTTCAAAAATCTGCAGAGTTACCGCTGAGGGGTAAACTGCCGCTCAGCGGCACTCTGCCAGGTTTGATTTTTCTGGTTTTTTGTGATATGGAATGTGGTACTGGTGGCGCTGAGGGGGAATTCTGGCCCTCAGCGGTGGTTTAGCTTCGAAAGGAGTTGTGTTCTGTGTTTTACTAATGATTAACATCATGTTCTGTGGTTTTGTGTTTGTGTTCTGAATGTAGGAATGGCATCCTCTTCAGGAAAAAGATTGAAAACCATGGCAACCAAGAGAAAGGAAAAGGAACCAGAGCAACCCCACTCTAGCAGGTTCCTCTCTAGGAAACATGAGAAGCACTTTAAAGTGGTTCAGGACAGGAGACTTCTGATGGAGAGAAAGGTTGGAATGATACCTAACCTTGCTCCTCAATTTGGAGAGCAAGTTTTAGGGAATGACTGGGGAAAGCTAGCCACTTATCCTGCACCTGCTAACATAGCTGTGGTTAAGGAATTTTACACCAATGCAAAGAAGATTGGTGATTATCCAGCTGAGAATTATTTGGGCTATGTCAGAGGCCATGCTATCAGGTATGATCCTGATTCTATTAATAACTTTCTGGACACTGTATGAGATGGTGAGCAGTGCCAGTTTGCTCTTTGCATGGAGGAAGGTGCTGATTATGAGGATGTGGAGAGAGTACTGTGCATACCTGGAGGACACTTCCAAAGGAATCGATCTGGCTCAGTGGTTAACATTAGGAGGACAGATTTGACTCCTCTTGCAAAGTATTGGATGGCGTTTTCTCATGCCAACATTCAGCCATGTTCACATGTGTCAGATATTACTCTCAGCAGGGCATTCTTCATCTACTGTGCTATCAGAAACTTGAATGTTAATATTGGGCAGGTGATAGCTGATGAGATTAGTGTGTGCGCCAATACTTCAAACAACAAAGCACCACTAGGACATCCTTCTTTGATCACGCACCTTTGCAAGATAGTTGGGGTGGACACTTCTGTTCCACCATTTGAGAGGCCAAGAAAAGCTATTGATGAGGCCTACTACAGACAGTACTGTGGAGGTGATGATGCAGCTTAGCTAGTTCCACCACGCCGGGCTCGTAGAGAGAGAGGGCCAGCACAGAGCCAGACATCTGCTGATACATATGAAGCAGAACCATTCCAGATGAGGGACATGTATATGTCTCTTATAGGTGCTCAGTTGCAGTCCATTCACAGAGGGCAGGTGGCCACTGCTGAGATGATTGTGGGGATGTATGATACACCTCCAGCCCACAGGTGGACTATGGATGAATTCCATAATGTGGTAGCTTGGCCAGAGGAACCAGTGCATGGAGGAGGAGCTGGAGCAGCTGAAGCTTCAGCTAGAGAGAAGGAAGAAGATGAAGCTGATGATGATGATGCATTTGAAGATGATGAAGATGAAGAGGAAGAGGAAGATACAGAGGACAGCTCAGACAGATGAGGAGCTGAGATAGCATTTACTGATAAATGCTATCATATGATTATGCTTTTGTGGTTTAAGTTTTCTGAACTTATTTGTTTTTGTTTTTAGATTAGGGTTTGATGTAATCTATTTGAAACCTGGTTTCTTGTGATGGTTTGCTATTAACTGTGATTGTGTGTACTGAATGATGCTTATGATTAATTGATGTTGAGATGATGTGCACATTAAAATGCTTATACAGGTGATTCACAAGCTTTGTGAACAAATGCATGATATCATGATTGTGATTGTGGAATTAAGTAGGATGTGTATGTCAAATGTGAATGAGCTTATATGTGAGATTTTGAGCTCCAGAGTTGTTATTGTTGAATGCTATTACTTTGAAAGCATGAATGATTTTGCCCAGGTTTTCTATGATTGAATCAATTGCTTGTTTTGCATCATATGATCAAGGCCATTTGTTGGAAACCTTTTTATTGGCCAAATTTGTAAAAATGAGCCCACAAAAGAGAACACTTTGTGTTCTATCTTTTGAACCCTTAGCCTTGAACATACACTGAAACCCTTGATTGAAAATCTTTACCTTGAGTTAAGTAAAAGATCTTGTGTGGTATTGTTAAATGTTCAAGTTTGGGGTTGTTGGGAAAACATGAAAAGCATTGAGCTAAGAGCTAAAAAGTAAGAATATGCAAAGAAAAAGAAAAGAAAAGAAAAAGAAGCAAAGCTCAATGCAAAGGCAAAAGAAAGTTGGGAAAGAATAAGATGATTGTGTTGTATGATTCTCTTAACTCAAGGGTTTTGTGATCTAGAAAAACCAATTTTCTTGTTAGCCCAGCCACATTATAATCCATAGAGAAGTCCTTGTGATGATGCATGCTTGTGAATGTTTTTGATTGTGGTAAAATGAAAGGCAAAGTTGATTCATGTGACATTGTGATAGTAGAGTGAATGAGTGATCATCTCTTATACACTTGAGTGTGAGTGAAACACTTGACTTAGTGAGGAAATATCACATGAACACATGAACATCCATGCTTAATTGATTGATCATTCATGAAAATAGCATTTGTTGGAATTTAAATGACTTTGTGAACACTAAAGCATGTGCACATCTTGATTGAACTCTTAGTCATAAGTTTGAGTGAAGTTTTTACTTATCTTGAAAAGAAGATTTTTGAATGAAGTGAACCATCATATGAATTGGTTTAAAGATGGAGTTACATCTTGTTTGCTTGAGGACAAGCAAAGTTCTAAGTTTGGGGTTGTGATAATAGTTGAAAAACTGTTATTTTCATGCTTAAAATTGATACTAAAAGCAACCTTTATACTTAGAAACTAGCTTGAAATCATGCTTTTCTTCATATTTTTAGAAATAAGAGAGCTGGACAGGTTTATGCTTGATTTCAGTGTTTTTGTGCAGGTTTTAAGGTGAATTTGGTGAAAGAAGTGAAGAAGGAGAGAGATGAAATCAGAAAAGACATCAAAAAGTGCAAAAGGAGAAGCCGAAGTCACCGCTCAGCGGCAGTTTACCGCTGAGCGGCACTCAGGCACTCACGGGAGATCCGCTGAGGGGCAAAATGGCCGCTGAGGGGAGAAAACAAGACACGCACTTACCGCTGAGCGGTAATTTACCGCTGAGGGGCACTTTAATGGGCTTGGACCTAAGTTTTTGTAATTTACGAATGGTATTTAAGCTTTAGGGTTTCCTAGGGTTAGGTATCTTTGGCTGGAACGAAGCAAACACTCTCTCTTCCACCCCTTTGAAGGAGGATCTTGGATGCTGAGGCTTCCTCTTCACCTTTTTAGGGTTTATTCTTTCATTCTTTCATTGTAATTCATCTAGGTTCACCATGAACATGGTGAACTAAACTCTGTATGTTTGTTGGGGAATCAATGTAATCTTGTGAAACTCTCATATATGGAATCTGTTTTTACATCTTTTAATTAAGACTTATGCTTTCTTTTCATCATTAGTTAAGGTTTTTTCCTCTTTGCTTAATGCTTGCATTGTTTAACTCATTCGATGCATGATTATTGGTTTTGTCGATACGGGCACGTAACGGGAAGTCTAGATCCGGGGAATTTCTCCCAATATGATATTGGTTGTCGTTAAGCTCCTGCACTTATGAACTGATCATTAGGAATGCTAGGAATTGTATGAACTCGTGATTAGGGAGAAGCCTTCTAGAAAGGTACTTTAGAGAGTGGCATTAACAATGATGATTTGAATGTTCAATTCCTAAAATATATGAGAGTGGATAAGATGAAATTGACCCCCAACAACATATTCATACATAAATTTCATTGAAAGTGTTTATCTTTTGCTTTTTGCCATTGATCAAAACTTCATGCATACATGTTTATTTTCTGTCTTGCATATTAAACTCCAAATATTTCGTCTTTAAGTCTTAGTTAATCAAACAATCACACAACTAAACTAGGCCGTGAGTCCTTTGGGAAGAACGATACTTGGTCTTACCAAGTTTATTACTTGAACGATTCGGTCATACTTGCCGATTGAAAAACAAGTTTGTGACATCACATTTTGGTGTTCATAAATTTGTCCATCAGGAGGCAACCCAGTTGATTAATTGTTTTTGTTTGTTTCATTTTAGTTGCATAATAGGGTTTTGCATAAGTATTTTAAGCATTGAATTGCAGGGAACCAGTGAGGGGCATGTCTAGGAGGCACGTAGGTTAAGAAAAGAAGGAGAAGAGCACATCACGAAAGTGCCGCTGAGCGGCAACTTACCGCTGAGCGGTACTCTCGCAGATGGGCTTTAGTTTCCCCTCAGCGGGATCCGAGCCCATTAGGGTATTTTTATACCCTAAGCGGCGCATATGCTCATACTTTCAGGCTCTTCTCTGCACAAACACTCCCACATACCTTCTCCAAGGTTTTCCACATCTTTTCCCTCATCCCTCTTTAGAAAATCTCCCTTCCACTCACTTGCTCACTAGTTTTCCATCTAAGTTTGGGGTTGGGAGAGAGCATCATTGAAGGGGCTGATTTCTTCATTGTGGTTTACTAATGCTTAACAATGTATCTTTTGGTTTTGTGAATTATGTTTGATGCAGGGATGGCCTCCTCATCGGGCAAAAAGAATCAAGACTATAAGATCCAAGAAGAGGAAGATACAGAGGACAGCTCAGATTGATGAGGAGTTGAGATAGCATTTACTGATGAATGCTATCATAACTAGAGCAGGACTTATGCTTTTGTTGGTTTAAGTTTTCTAAACTTATTTATTTTTCGTTTTCGATTAGGGTTTGATGTACTCTATTGAACACCTGGTTTGTTATGATGGTTTGTTATTAACTGTAATTGTTTGATAAGTAATGCTTGATGATGCTTATTGATTGATTGATGTTGAGATGATGTGCACATTAAAATGCTTATACAGGTGATTCACAAGCTTTGTGAACAAATGCAGGATATTATGATTGTGATTGTGAAATTAAGCAGGATGTGTATGTCAAATGTGAATGAGCTTATATGTGAGGTTTTGAGCTCCAGAGTTGTTATTGTTAAATGCTATTATTTTGAAAGCATGAATGATTTTGCCCAGGTTTTCTATGATTGAATCAATTGCTTGTTTTGCATCATATGATCAAGGCCATTTGTTGGAACCCTTTTTATTGGCTAAATTTATAAAGTTAGCCCACTAAAAGAGAAAACTTTGTGTTCTATCCTTTGAACCCTTAGCCTTGAACATAAATTGAAAACCCTTGATTGAAAATATTTACCTTGAGTTAAGTAGAAGATATTGTGTGGTATTGTTAAATGTTTAAGTTTGGGGTTATTGGGAAAAACATGAAAAAGGAAAAGCATTGAGCTAAGAGCTAAAAAAGTAAGAATATGCAAAGAAAAAGAAAAGAAAAGGAAAAAAGAAGAAGCAAAGCTCAATGCAAATGCAAAGGCAAGTTGGGAAGAATAAGAAAAATTGTGTTGTTATGATTCTCTTAACTCAAGGATTTTGTGATCCAGAAAAACCAATTTTCTTGTTAACCCAGCCACATTATAAGCCATTGAAAAGTCCTTGTGATGATGCATGCTTGTGAATGTTTTTGATTGTGGTAAAATGAAAGGCAAAGTTGATTCATGTGACATTGTGATAGTAGAGTGAATGAGTGATTACCTCTTATACACTTGTGTGTGAGTGAAACACTTTACCTAGTGAGGAAATATTCCATAAGCACATGAACATCCATGCTTAATTGATTGATCATTCATGAAAAATAGCATTTGTTGGAATTTAAATGACTTTGTGAACACTAAAGCATGTGCACATCTTGATTGAACTCTTGGTCATAAGTTTGAGTGAAGTTGTTACTTATCTTGAAAAAGAGGATTTTTGAATGAGTGAACCATCATATGAATTGGTTGAAGATTGAGTTACATCTTGTTTGCTTGAGGACAAGCAAATTTCTAAGTTTGGGGTTGTGATAACAGTTGAAAAACTGTTATTTTCATGCTTAAAATTGATACTAAAAGCAACCTTTATACTTAGAAACTAGCTTGAAATCATGCTTTTCTTCATATTTTCAGAAATAAGAGAGCTGGACAGGTTTATGCTTGATTTTAGTGTTTTTGTGCAGGTTTTAAGGTGAATTTAGTGAAAGAGGTGAAGAAGGAGAGAGATGGAATCAGAAAAGACATCAAAAAGTGCAAAAGGAGAAGCCAAAGTCACCGCTCAGCGGCAGTTTACCGCTGAGCGGCACTCAGGCACTCACGGGAGATCCGCTGAGGGGCAAAATGGCCGCTGAGGGGAGAAAACAAGACACGCACTTACCGCTGAGCGGTAATTTACCGCTGAGCGGCACTTTAATGGGCTTGGACCTAAGTTTTTGTAATTTACGAATGGTATTTAAGCTTTAGGGTTTCCTAGGGTTAGGTATCTTTGGCTGGAACGAAGCAAACACTCTCTCTTCCACCCCTTTGAAGGAGGATCTTGGATGCTGAGGCTTCCTCTTCACCTATTTAGGGTTTATTCTTTCATTCTTTCATTGTAATTCATCTAGGTTCACCATGAATATGGTGAACTAAACTCTGTATGTTTGTTGGGGAATCAATGTAATCTTGTGAAACTCTCATATATGGAATCTGTTTTTACATCTTTTAATTAAGACTTATGCTTTCTTTTCATCATTAGTTAAGGTTTTTTCCTCTTTGCTTAATGCTTGCATTGTTTAACTCATTCGATGCATGATTATTGGTTTTGTCGATACGGGCACGTACGGGGAAGTCTAGATCCGGGGAATTTCTCCCAATATGATATTGGTTGTCGTTAAGCTCCTGCACTTATGAACTGATCATTAGGAATGCTAGGAATTGTATGAACTCGTGATTAGGGAGAAGCCTTCTAGAAAGGTACTTTAGAGAGTGGCATTAACAATGATGATTTGAATGTTCAATTCCTAAAATATATGAGAGTGGATAAGATGAAATTGACCCCCAACAACATATTCATACATAAATTTCATTGAAAGTGTTTATCTTTTGCTTTTTGCCATTGATCAAAACTTCATGCATACATGTTTATTTTCTGTCTTGCATATTAAACTCCAAATATTTCGTCTTTAAGTCTTAGTTAATCAAACAATCACACAACTAAACTAGGCCGTGAGTCCTTTGGGAAGAACGATACTTGGTCTTACCAAGTTTATTACTTGAACGATTCGGTCATACTTGCCGATTGAAAAACAAGTTTGTGACATCACATTTTGGTGTTCATAAATTTGTCCATCAGGAGGCAACCCAGTTGATTAATTGTTTTTGTTTGTTTCATTTTAGTTGCATAATAGGGTTTTGCATAAGTATTTTAAGCATTGAATTGCAGGGAACCAGTGAGGGGCATGTCTAGGAGGCACGTAGGTTAAGAAAAGAAGGAGAAGAGCACATCACGAAAGTGCCGCTGAGCGGCAACTTACCGCTGAGCGGTACTCTCGCAGATGGGCTTTAGTTTCCCCTCAGCGGGATCCGAGCCCATTAGGGTATTTTTATACCCTAAGCGGCGCATATGCTCATACTTTCAGGCTCTTCTCTGCACAAACACTCCCACATACCTTCTCCAAGGTTTTCCACATCTTTTCCCTCATCCCTCTTTAGAAAATCTCCCTTCCACTCACTTGCTCACTAGTTTTCCATCTAAGTTTGGGGTTGGGAGAGAGCATCATTGAAGGGGCTGATTTCTTCATTGTGGTTTACTAATGCTTAACAATGTATCTTTTGGTTTTGTGAATTATGTTTGATGCAGGGATGGCCTCCTCATCGGGCAAAAAGAATCAAGACTATAAGATCCAAGAAGAGGAAGATACAGAGGACAGCTCAGATTGATGAGGAGTTGAGATAGCATTTACTGATGAATGCTATCATAACTAGAGCAGGACTTATGCTTTTGTTGGTTTAAGTTTTCTAAACTTATTTATTTTTCGTTTTCGATTAGGGTTTGATGTACTCTATTGAACACCTGGTTTGTTATGATGGTTTGTTATTAACTGTAATTGTTTGATAAGTAATGCTTGATGATGCTTATTGATTGATTGATGTTGAGATGATGTGCACATTAAAATGCTTATACAGGTGATTCACAAGCTTTGTGAACAAATGCAGGATATTATGATTGTGATTGTGAAATTAAGCAGGATGTGTATGTCAAATGTGAATGAGCTTATATGTGAGGTTTTGAGCTCCAGAGTTGTTATTGTTAAATGCTATTATTTTGAAAGCATGAATGATTTTGCCCAGGTTTTCTATGATTGAATCAATTGCTTGTTTTGCATCATATGATCAAGGCCATTTGTTGGAACCCTTTTTATTGGCTAAATTTATAAAGTTAGCCCACTAAAAGAGAAAACTTTGTGTTCTATCCTTTGAACCCTTAGCCTTGAACATAAATTGAAAACCCTTGATTGAAAATATTTACCTTGAGTTAAGTAGAAGATATTGTGTGGTATTGTTAAATGTTTAAGTTTGGGGTTATTGGGAAAAACATGAAAAAGGAAAAGCATTGAGCTAAGAGCTAAAAAAGTAAGAATATGCAAAGAAAAAGAAAAGAAAAGGAAAAAAAGAAGAAGCAAAGCTCAATGCAAATGCAAAGGCAAGTTGGGAAGAATAAGAAAAATTGTGTTGTTATGATTCTCTTAACTCAAGGATTTTGTGATCCAGAAAAACCAATTTTCTTGTTAACCCAGCCACATTATAAGCCATTGAAAAGTCCTTGTGATGATGCATGCTTGTGAATGTTTTTGATTGTGGTAAAATGAAAGGCAAAGTTGATTCATGTGACATTGTGATAGTAGAGTGAATGAGTGATTACCTCTTATACACTTGTGTGTGAGTGAAACACTTTACCTAGTGAGGAAATATTCCATAAGCACATGAACATCCATGCTTAATTGATTGATCATTCATGAAAAATAGCATTTGTTGGAATTTAAATGACTTTGTGAACACTAAAGCATGTGCACATCTTGATTGAACTCTTGGTCATAAGTTTGAGTGAAGTTGTTACTTATCTTGAAAAAGAGGATTTTTGAATGAGTGAACCATCATATGAATTGGTTGAAGATTGAGTTACATCTTGTTTGCTTGAGGACAAGCAAAGTTCTAAGTTTGGGGTTGTGATAACAGTTGAAAAACTGTTATTTTCATGCTTAAAATTGATACTAAAAGCAACCTTTATACTTAGAAACTAGCTTGAAATCATGCTTTTCTTCATATTTTCAGAAATAAGAGAGCTGGACAGGTTTATGCTTGATTTTAGTGTTTTTGTGCAGGTTTTAAGGTGAATTTAGTGAAAGAGGTGAAGAAGGAGAGAGATGGAATCAGAAAAGACATCAAAAAGTGCAAAAGGAGAAGCCGCAACTGCCGCTCAGTGGCAGTTTACCGCTTAGCGGCACTCAAGAGCTCACGGGAAGACCGCTGAGGGGCAAAATGACCGCTGAGGGGAAGAAACTACTCACGCACTTACCGCTGAGCGGCACTTTACCGCTGAGCGGCACACTTATGGGCTTGGACCTAGTTTTTTTGTAATTTTAGAATAGTATATAAGCTTTAGGACGCCCTAGGGTTTGTATCTTTGGCAGAAACGAAGTAAACACTCTCTCTTCCACCCCTTGGGGTAGATTGGGAGATGGTGACAGCTCTCCTCTTCTCTTTCTCGGGTTTTTCTATCTCTTTCATTCTTTCATTATTGTTCATCTAGGTTCACCATGACTATGGTGAACTAAACCTTGTATGTTTGTTGGGGAATCAATGTAATCTTTTGAAGCTCTCATATATGGAATTTGTGCTTGCATCTTAATCTAAGATTTATGCTTTCTTTCATCATTAGTTAGGGTTTTTCCTCTTTGCTTAATTCTTGCTTTGTTTAACTCATTCAATGCATGATTATTGATTTTGTCGATACGGGAACGTACGGGGAAGTCTAGATCCGGGGAATTACTCCCAATAGTATATTGGTTGCCTTAAGCTCCTATGCTAAAAAAACTAATTATTAGGAATGCTAGGAATCGTATGAACTCGTAATTAGGGAGAAGCCTTCTTGAAAGGTAATTTAGAGAGTGGCATTAACAATGATGACTTGAATGTTGAATCCCTAAAATATGAGAGTGGATAAGATGAAATTGACCCCCAACAACATATTCATCAATATATTTCATTGAAAGTGCTTGTCTTTTGTTTTAGCCATTGATCAACCTCATGCATACATGTTTATTTTCATCTTTTGCAAAGTAAAATCCAATTATTTTGTTCTTAAGTCTTAGCTAATCAACAAATCACATAACTAAACTAGGCCGTGAGTCCTTTGGGAGAACGATACTTGGTCTTACCGAGTTTATTACTTGAAACGATTCGGTCATACTTGCCGATTGTTCAACAAGTTTGTGACATCATATTTTGGTGATCATAAATTTGTCCATCAGTGTTGGTAAGAAAGATTTGCATCTACTAAAGGGTGCTGGAGGATTTTGGGTCAGGCTCGTGACGTTAAATAAGCGCTACTTGGGAGGCAACCCAGTTGATTGATTTTATCTGTATTATTGGTTTTGATTCTGCTTTAGTTGCATGATATGGATTGAATGTTTGAGTGTTCTGAGAACTTAATTGCATGGAGCAAGTGAGGGGCATGAGTAGGAGGCACCTAGGTTAAGCTAGGAATAGGAAGAACACTTCACGAAAGTGCCGCTGAGCGGTAGTGTCGCAGAATGGGCTTAGGTTGCCCCTTAGCGGAACCCGAGCCCATTAGGGTATTTTTATACCCTAAGTCACGCTTTGGCCTTTATTTCCAGATTCTTCTCTGCACACACACTCCTAAACACTTTTCCAAAGGTTCTCTACATTTTTTCGTTCATTCCTCTTTAGAAAATCTCCCTTCCACTCACTTTCTCACTAGTTTTCCATCTAAGTTTGGGGTTGGGAGAGAGCATCATTGTTGGGGACTGAGTTTTTCAAAGCACAAGAGCAAGATTTGTTTTATCATTCACTTTTTTTTATAATAGGGTTTGATGTACTCAATTGGAAATTTTGTCTGTTATGATGGTTTGCTTATGATTGTTGTTTGATAAGTAATGCCTGATGATGCTTTGATATTGATTGATGTTGAGAATGTGCACATTATATGCTTATACAGGTGGTTCACAAGCATTGTGAACAAATGCAAGATATTGTGATTGTGATTATGATTCTAAGCAGGATGTTATGTCTGTAATGTGAATGAGCTTATATGTGAGGTTTTGAGCTCTAGAGTTGTTATTGTTGAATACTATTACTGTGAAAGCATGAATGACTTTGTCCTGGTTTTTTATGATTGAATTACTTGCTTGTTTGCATCATATGATCAAGGCCATTTGTTGGTAACCCTTTTATTAGCCAAATTCATAAATTTAGCCCACTAAAAGAGAGCATTATGTGTTCTATCATTTGAACCCGTAGCCTTGAACATAATTTGAAAACCCCTAGTGAAAAGCTTTACCTTGAGTTAAGTAGAAAATATTTTGTGGTATTGACAAATGTCCAAGTTTGGGGTTGTTGGGAAGTTATGAAAGGGAAATTGAAAGCATTGAGCTAAGAGCTAAGAACTAAGTATGTGAAAAGAAAAAGAAAAAGAGAAAGAAAAGAGAAGAAAAAGCAAAGCTCAATGTAAAGGAAAGTTGGGAATAAGTAAGAATGGTTGTGTTTATATGATTCTCTTAACTCAAGGGTTTTGTGATCTATAAAAACCAATTTTCTTGTTAGCCCAGCCACATTATAAGCCATTGAAAAGTCCTTGTGATGATGCATGCTTGTGAATGTATTTGATTGTGGTTAAATGAAAGGCAAAGTCAATTCATGTGACATTTTGATAGTAGAGTGAATGAGTGATTACCTCTTATACACTTTTGTTTGAGTGAAACACTTTACCTAGTGAGGAAAGATTCCATGAGCACATGAACATCCATGCTTAGTTGGTTGATCATTCATGAAAAATAGCATTTGTTGGATATTAAGTGACTTTGTGAACACTAAAGCATGTGCATGTCTTGATTGAAGTCTTTGGCATGAGCTTAATTGAAGTACTTACTTATCTTGAAAAGAGGATTTGTGAATGGAGTGAACCATTGTATTGATTGGTAGAAGATTGAGTTACATCTTGTTCTAAGTTACACCTTGTTTGCTTGAGTTTCATGCTTAAAATTGATACTAAAAGCAACCTTTAACACTCAGAAACTAGCTTGAACTCATATTTTTTCTTTAGTTTTGTGAATAAGAGAGTTGAAAGTGAATTTAATGGTTTTGTGCAAGATTCCCTTGATTTTGTAGGCTAATTGAATGATTGGAAAGAAGAATTGAAGTACCGAATGATTGGAGTGCTGAAAAGTCAACCAGAAACCAGAAAAGTCAACCAGTCAACCAGAAAAGTCAACCAGTCAACCAGAATTCGAAAAAGTCAACCAGACGAGTTTTTGGCCATTTTTCTGCGATTTTATGATCTGTTTGGGCCTGGACCCGTTTTCTATTATTTTTATGTCCTATTTAAAGACCTAGATGTCTTAGGGTTTGTATCTTTGGCTGGGAGGAAGCAGAAACACACTTTTCACCCGTTGGGGGTAGATTGAGAGATGGTGACAGCTCTCCTCTTCTCTTTCTAGGGTTTTTCTATCTCTTTCATTCATTCATTATTGTTCATCTAGTTTCACCATGAATATGGTGAACTAAACCTTGTATTGTTGTTGGGGAATCAATGTAGTCTTGTGATACTCTCATATATGGAATTTGTGTTTTAACATCTTATATTAAGAAACATGCTTTCTTTCATCTTTAGTTAGGGATTTTCCTCTTTGCTTAATGCTTGCTTTGTTTAACTCATTCATTGCCATGATTATTGATTTTGTCGATATGGGAACGTACGGGGAAATCTAGATCCGGGGAATTTCTCCCAATAGCATTTTGGTTGCCTTTAAGCTCCTACACTTCAGAACTAATTACTAGGAATGCTAGGAATTGTATGAACTCGTAATTAAGGATAGGCCTTCTTGCAAGGTGATTTAGAGAGTGGCATTAGCAATTGATGAAAAGAATGATGAATTCCTAAAGTATATGAGAGTGAACAAGATGAAATTGATAACCCCAACAACATACTCATCCATTTAATTCATTAAAGTGTTTGTTTTCCTCTTTTCCATTGATCAAATTCATGCATACATGTTTAATTACTGTCTTTTGCATTTAAAACCTACAATCAATTGTTAACAAGTCTTAAATAATCAACAAATCATATAGCTAACTAGGCCGTGAGTCCTTTGGAAAAACGATACTTGGTCTTACCTAGTTTTATTACTTGATACGATTCGGTCACACTTGCCGATTGTTAAACAAGTTTGTGGCGCCCTTTTTCGGTGTTCATTAATTTGTCATCACCTACACTTCCTCCACTTCCTCCAATACCTCCACTTCCTCATTTTCAACCACTTCCTCCACTTCCTCCACTTCCTCCACTTCCTCCACTTCGTGCACTTCGTCCAGCTCGTCTACTTCGTCCAGTTCCTCCAATTGCTCCACTTCCTACACTTCCTCACTTCCTCCACTTCCTCAACTTCAACCACACCCTCCACTTCCTTGACTTCCTCGGCTTCCTCTACTTCCTCCACTTCCTAGACTTCGTCCACTTCGTCTACTTCCTCCACTTCCTCCACTTCAACCACTTCGCCCACTTCCTCCACTTCCTCCACTTTCTGCACTTCCTCAAGTTCCTCCACTTCGTCCACTTCTTCAACATCGTCAACTTCGTCCAATTCATCCACTTCGTCCGTTTCGTTAACTTCGTCCACTTGGTCCACTTCCTCCACTTCGTCCACTTCGTAGACTTGGTCCGTTTCGTTCACTTCGTCCACTTGGTCCACTTCGTCCACTTCGTCAAGTTCCTCAACTCCCTCAACTTTCTCAAATTCGTCCACTTCCTCCACTTCCTTTACTTCCTCAACTTCGTCCACTTCATCCACTTTGTAAACTTTGTCCACTTCCTCCACTTCGTCCACTTCCACCACTTCCTTCACTTCCTCAACTTCGTCCACTTCGTCCACTTCCTCAACTTTCTCAACTTCATCCACTTCGTCCACTTTCTTCACTTTGTCAACTTCGTCCACTTCGTCAACTTCGTCCACTTCCTCCACTTCGTCAACTTCCTCAACTTTGTGCACCTCGACCACTTCGTCCACTTCCTCCACTTCCTCCAATTCCTCCACTTCCTACACTTCCTCCACTTCCTCCACTTCCTACACTTCCTCCACTTCCTCCACTTCCTCTACTTCCTCCGCTTCCTCCACTTCGTAGACTTCGTGCGTTTCGTCCACTTTGTCCACTTCCTACACTTCCTCCACTTCCTCCACTTCCTCCAATTCCTCCACTTCCTACACTTCCTCCACTTCATCCACTTCCTCCACTTCCTCCACTTCCTCCACTTCCTCTACTTCCTCTACTTCCTCCACTTCGTAGACTTCCTGCGTTTCGTCCACTTCGTCCACTTCCTCCACTTCCTCAACTTCGTCAACTTTGTCAACTTCGTCCACTTCCTTTACTTTGTCAACTTCGTCCACTTCGTCCACTTCCTCCACCTCTTCAACTTCGTCCACTTCTTCACTTCGTCACCTTGGACTTTCACTTCTTCTACTTCTTCTTCTTCTTCTTCTTCGTCTTCTTTGTCTTCTTCGTCCTCTTCTTCCTCTTTTTCTTCTTCTTCTTTTTCATGTTCTTCCTCTTCTTCCTCTTCGTCCACTTCGTCCATTTTGTCCCCTTTGTCAACTTCGTCCTCTTCTTCCTCGTCTTCTTCATCTTGTTCTTCCTGGTCTTCCTCTTCTTCCTCTTCATCCTCTTAATCAACTTCATCCAGTTTCACTTCCACTTCTTCGAGTTCTTCTTCCTCTTCTTCCTCTTCTACCTCTTCGTCCACTTCGTCCACTTCGTCCATTTCGTCAACTTCGTCAACTCGTCGACTTTGTCTACTTTGTACACTTCGTCAACTTCGACTTCCACTTCTTCCACTAATATTTCTTCTTCTACTACTTCTTCTTCTACTTCTTCTTCTTCTTCTTTGTCTTCTTCGTCTTCCTCTTCCTCTTCTTCTTATACTTCTTCTTCTTCTTCCTCTTCTTCTTTTACTACCTTTTCTTCCTCTTCTTCCTCTTCGTCCACTTCGTCCACTGCGTCCACTTCGTCCACTTAATCCGCTTCGTCCACTTTGTCTACTTCGTCCACTTCGTCCACTTCGTCAACTTCCTCCACTTCGTCAACTTCCTCCACTTCGTCAACTTTGTCCACTTTCACTTCCACTTCTTCCACTTCTTCTTCTTCTTCTTCTTCTACTTATTCTTTGTCTTCTTCGTCTTCTTCTTCGTCTTCTTCCTCTCCTTCGTCTTCTTCCTCTTTTTCCTATTCCTCCTCTTGTTCCACTTATTCTTCTTCGTCCACTTCGTCTTCCACTTCTTCCTCTTCTTGCTCGTCTTCATCGTATTGTTCCTATTCGTCCTCTTCTTCCTCTTCGTCCACTTCATCCACTTCTTCCACTTCGTCCACTTCGTTCCCTTCATCCACTTCGTCCACTGCCACCACTTTGTCCACTTCGTCATCTTTGACATCCACTTCTTCTTCTTCTTCTTCTTCTTCTTTTCCGTCTTCTTCCTCTCTTTCTTCCTCATTTTCCTCTACTTCTTCCGCTTCGTCCTCTTCTTCTTCTTTTTCCACTTCTTCCTCTTCTTCCTCTTCTTCCACTTCGTCCACTTTATGCACTTCGTGCACTTCGTAACTTCGTATACTTCGTCAACTCGTCGACTTTGTCCACTTCGTCAACTTCGACTTCCACTTCTTCCACTACCTCTTTTTCTTCTTCTTCTTCTTCTTCTTCTTCTTCTTCTTCTTCTTCTTCTTCTTCTTCTTCTTCTTCTTTGTCTTCTTCTTCCTCTTCTTCTTCTACTTCTTCTTCTACTTCCTCTTCTTCGTCTTCTTCCTCTTCGTCCACTTCGTCCATTTCGTCCATTTCGTCCCCTTTGTCAACTTCGTCCTCTTCTTCCTCGTCTTCTTCATCTTCTTCTTCCCAATGTCCACATCCTCTTCTTCCTCATCTTCTTCATCTTCTTCTTCCCAATGTCTACATCCTCTTCTTCCTCTTCTTCGTCGTCTTCTTCATCTTCTTCTTCCCATTGTTCCTCCTCTTCCTCTTCTTCCTCTTGTTTTTCTTTGTCAACTTCGTCAACTTTGTCCACTTCGTCAAATTCGACTTCCACTTCTTCCACTTCTTCTTCTTCTTCTTCTTCTTCTTCTTCTTCTTCTTTTTCGTCCTCTTCGTCCACTTCATCCACTTCGTCCACTTCTTTCACTTCCTCTTCTTCCTCGTCTTATTCATCCTCTTCTTCCTATTCTTCCTCTTCTTCTTCTTCTTTTTCCTCTTCTTCCTCTTCTTCCTATTCTTCCTCTTTGTCCACTTCGTCCACTATGTCCGGTTCGTCCACTTTGTACACTTTGTCCACTTCGTCCACTTCATCCAATGTCAACTTCTTCAACTTCGTCCACTTCGTCCACTTCGTCCACTTCGTCCACCTCTTCCAGTTGTTGCACCTCTTCCACTTCTTCCACTTCCTCTACTTCCTCTTCTTCTTCGTCTTCTTCATCTTCTTCTTCCTCTTCTTCCTCTTGATCAAGTTCGTCAACTTCGAGAACTTCGACTTCCACTTCTTCCACTTCTTCTTCTTCTTCTTCTTCTTTTTCTTCTTCTTCTTCTTCTTCCTCTTCTTCGTCTTCTTCGTCCTCTTCTTCCTCTGTTTCTTCATCTTCTTCTTTTTCCTCTTGGTCCACTTCGTCCACTTCATCCTCTTGGTCCACTTCGTCCACTTCATCAACTTCGTCTACCTCGTCCGCTTCGTCCACTTTGTCTGCTTCGTCCACTTCATCCACTTCGTCAACTTCGTCCTCTTCTTCCTCTTCTTCCTATTCTTCCTCTTCGTCCACTTCCTCCACTATGTCCACTTCATCCACTTCGTCCACTTCGTCACTTTGTCAACTTCGTCCGCTTCTTCCACTCTGTCCATTTTGTCCACTTCGTCCGCTTCGTCAACTTCTTGAACTTTGTCAACTTCGTCCACTACGTCCACCTCTTCCACTTCTGCCACCTCTTGCACTTCATCCACTTCCTCTTCTTCCTCTTCTTCTTCGTCTTCTTCATCTTCTTCTTCCTATTCTTCTATTCTTCCACTTCTTCTTCTTCTTCTTCTTTTTCCTCTTCTTCGTCTTCTTCGTCCTCTTCTTCATCTTCTTCTTCATCTTCTTCTTCATCTTCTTTTTCCTCTTTTTCCTCTTCTTCCTCTTCGAACTCTTGGTCCATTTCGTCCACTTCATCAACTTCGTTTACTTTGTTCGCTTCGTCCGCTTTGTCCACTTTGTCCACTTCATCCACTTCGTCCACTTCTTCCACTTCGTGAACTTCTTCAACTTCGTCAACTCCTTCCACTTCATCCTATTCTTCTTCGTCTTCTTCATCTTCTTTTTCCTATTCTTCCACTTTCTCCACTTCATCCAATTCGTCCACTTAGTCCACTTCCACTTCCACTTCTTCCACTTCTTCATGTTCCTCTTCTTGCTCGTCTTCTTTGTCTTCTTCTTCCTATTCTTCCTCTTCGTCCACTTCGTCCACTTGGTCCATTTCATCCACTTTGTCCACTTCCACTTCTTTCACTTCTTCTTCTTCCTCTTCTTGCTCGTCTTCTTCGTCTTCTGCTTCTTATTCTTCCTCTTCTTCCTCTTCTTTCTGTTCGTCCTCTTCATCCACTTCGTCTACTTCTTCCACTACGTCCACTTCGTCAACTCATCAACTTCGTCCACTTCGTCCACTTTGTCCACTTCGTCAACATCCTCCACTTCGTCCACTGCATCAACTTCGTCCACTTCGTCCAGTTTCACTTCCACTTCTTCCACTTCTTCTTCTTCTTCTTCTTCTTCTTCATCTTCTTCTTCTACTTCTTCTTTGTCTTCTTCGTCTTCTTCCTCTTTTTCCTATTCTTCCTCTTCTTCCACTTCATCCTTTTCGTCCACTTTGTCTCTTCGTCCACTTCATCCACTTCGTCAACTTCTTCAACTTCTTCAACTTCGTCAACTTCGTCCACTTCTTCCACTTTTTCTTCTTCCTCTTCTGGCTCATCTTCTTCGTCTTCTTCTTCCTATTCTTCCTCTTCTTCCCCTTCTTCCTCTTCGTCCTCTTCATCCACTTCGTCCACTTTCACTTCCACTTCTTCCACTTCTTCGTCTTCTTCTTCCTCTTCTTCGTCTTCTTCGTCTTCTTCCTCTTCTTCCTCTTCGACCAAATTTGTCCATTTTGTCTATTTCTTCCACTTCGCCCACTTCGTCAACTTCCTCCACTTCGTCCACTTCGTCAACTTCGTTAACTGGTCCACTTCGTCCACTTCGTCAACTTCGACTTCCACTTCTTCCACTACTTCTTCTTCTTCTTCTTCTTCTTCTTCTTCTTCTTCTACTTCTTCTTCTTCTTCTTCTTCTTCTTTGTCTTCTTCGTCTTCTTCGTCTTATTCTTCCTCTACTTCTTCTTCTTCTTCCGCTTCTTCCTTTTTTCCTCTTCTTCGTCTTCTTCCTCTTCGTCCACTGTGTCCACTCTGTCGACTGTGTCCACTTCTTCCACTACGTCCACTCCGTCCACTTCGTCAACATCGTCAACTGCGTCTACTTCGTCAACCTTAACTTCCTCTTCTTCCACTTCTTCTTCCTGTTCTTGTTCTTGTTCTTCTTTTTCTTCTTTTCTTCTTCTAATTCTTCTTCTTCTTCTTCGTCTTCTTCTTTGTCTTCTTCCTCTTCTTCCTCTTCTTCCTCTTCTTCCTCTTCTTTCACTTCGTCCTCTTCGTCCGCTTCTTGCAATTCGTCCACTACGTCCACTTCCGCTTCCACTTCTTCCACTTCTTCTTTTCTCTTCTTGCTTGTCTTTTTCTTCCTCTTCTTCCTTCTCTTCCTCCTGTTCCTCTTCTTCCTCTTATTCCTCTTTGTCCACTTCGTCCACTTCGTCCACTTCGTCCACTTCGTCCACTTCGTCCACTTCGTCCACTTCGTCCACTTCGTCCACTTCGTCCACTTCGTCCACTTCGTCCACTTCGTCCACTTCGTCCACTTCGTCCACTTCGTCCACTTCGTCCACTTCGTCCACTTCGTCCACTTCGTCCACTTCGTTCACTTCGTCCACTTCCACTTCCACTTCTTTCACTTCTTTTTCTTCCTCTTCTTGCTCGTCTTCTTTGTCTTCTTCTTCCTATTCTTCCTCTTCTTCCTATTCGTCTTCTTCATCCACTTTGTCTACTTCGTTAACTTCATCCACTTCGTCCACTTCGTCAGCTTCTTCAACTTTGTGAACTTCGTCCACTTCCACTTCCACTTTTTCCACTTCTTCCTCTTCCTCTTCTTGCTCCTCTTCGTCGTCTTCTTCGTCTTGTTCTTCCTATTCTTCCTCTTCTTCCTCTTCTTCCTCTTCTTCCTGTTCGTCCGCTTCGTCCGCTTTGTCCGCTTCGTTCGTTTCTTCCCCTTCGTCCACTTCATCAACTCGTCAACTTCGACTTCAACTTCTTCCACTAGTTCTTCTTCTTCTTCTTCTTCTTCTTCGTCTTCTTCGTCTACTTCTTCCTCTTCGTCCTCTACTTCTTCTTCTTCTTCCGCTTCTTCCTCTTCTTCCTCTTCTTCCTCTTCTTCCTCTTCTTCCTCTTCTTCGTCTTCTTCCTCTTCCTCAACTTCGTCCTCTCTGTCCACTTCGTCCACTTCGTCAACTTTCACTACCTCTTCTTCCACTTCTTCTTTTTCTTCTTCTTTTTCTTCTTCTTCTTCTTATTCTTCTTCTTCGTCTTCTTCTTCTTCTTCCTCTTATTCCTCTTCTTTGTCTTTGTCCACTTCGTCCACTTCGTCAACTTCGTTAACTTGTCAACTTCGTCCACATAGTCAACTTCGACTTCAACTTCTTCCACCATTTCTTCTTCGTCTTCTTCGTCTTCTTCTTCCTCTACTTCTTCTTCTTCCGCTTCTTCCTCTTCTTCCTCTTCTTCCTCTTCTTTCTCCTCTTCGTCTTCTTCCTCTTCGTCCACTCTGTCCACTTCGTCCACTTCGTCCACTTCGTCAACTTCGTCCACTCCGTCCACTTCGTCCACTTCGTCAACTGCGTCCACTTAGTCAACTTTCACTTCCTCTTCTTCCACTTCTTCTTCTTCTTCTTCTTCTTCTTTTCCTTTTTCTTCTTCTTCTTCTTCTTCTACTTTTTCTTCGTCTTCTTCGTCTTCTTCATCTTCTTCCTCTTCTTCCTCTTCTTCCTCTTGTCCACTTCGTCCACTTCATCCACTTCGTCCATTTCGTCAACTTCGTCAACTTCGTTAACTCGTCAACTTCGTCCACTTCGTCAACTTCGACTTCCACTTCTTCCACTACTTCTTCTTGTTGTTCTTCTTTTCTTCGTCTTCTTCCTCTACTTCTTCTTTTGCTTCATCTAAGGGGTGAAGAAAGTGTATTTTGCTTCCTTCCAGCCAAAGATGTCTGACCGAGGTCGACTAAAACCTTATATATTATTGGCATAATACCCAATTTTGTTCCCACTTTGGTTCGGAAATCTCAAGTTAGTCCCTTTATAGAAAAGTGAGTTGAATGGATCCTTACTTGTAATTAATTGACTCTAATGAGTCCCTTCCGTTAAATAGAAGGAAACGGAGTTAGTGGACTGGTGATGTGGCAGTTGTCTTTGGTGAGGTGTGAATACGCAATTGTTTGCGTGCTTACGTGGTTCAGAAAGCTTCAGGTTCTCCTCTTCTCTCCGCGCCATTCCAACGGGATGAGACCCAGAGTCTCTTTCTTCTCCCTGCAGTTCGCTGGCCTCCCAACCAAAAATGGCCACCGCATTCCAACCGGCATCGATGCCATCTCCGACACCCACGGACGGCCATCGTCGGACGCCGCTCCAGCCCCTCCTTCTCGCGTGCGAGGGAGGACCTCGCTTTTCACGTACGCCCCATATCTGCTCCGAATCCATCCTTGCCGCGCCTCGATTCAGCCACCGCGGACGGATCCCACGCCGCCGCACGTCACCAGGACCCAGATGGCTGCGACGCTTCTTCTCTCTCCGCTCGCGGCCCAGATTCACCGCTGCCCTCGCCGGAGCTTGCTTCTCCACCGACGCCACCACTCCCTTTTTTTCTTTCCCTCTTCTAAGAAGGGTTCTTTCATCTCCAGCATCACCACCGAACATTTTCCCCTCTCTTTTTACTCATTCATTTTTTTTCTGAACCATCGATTACTTCAAGAACCATTTTTAAATGCCACGACAATGGCTGGTAATGCCGGAAATGACGGTGCAGCGGCTAGGAACCAATCAACTAATCCCTCCACTGCTAATTCTGAAGCAACTTCCCCTGTACCCAATACGAACCCACTTCCTAATCCATGGTCCTCTACTGGAAGTAAGTTTTCTTACCACAATTTTCTCCTCAGATAGTGACTGAATGCCCCTTTTTTGGTCTATTTTCTAGCTGGTAGCTATGTTGTTCACTGGATTGTGAATTTTGCTGATCTGTTTGATGTTGTATTTGCTGCTGGAGGTGGTCAAAATAACACCAGAAGGTCAACTCCTGCTGGTGGGGAACCCTAACACCACGTAAGCACGCAAACAATTGCGTATTGACACCTCACCAAAGACAACTGCCACATCATCAGTCCACTAACTCCGTTTCCTTCTATTTAACAGAAGGGACTCATTAGAGTCAATTAATTACAAGTAAGGATCCATTCAACTCACTTTTCTATAAAGGGACTAACTTGAGATTTCCGAACCAAAGTGGGGACAAAATTGGGTATTATGCCTATATTATTCTAAAAATTACAGAAAAATAAGCCCAAGCCCATAAAAAGGGCGCTCAACAGTAAATATCGCTTAGCGCTAAGCGTGACACTTAAGATTGACGCTCAGCTGCATTTGCCCCTCAACGGTGACTACAGGATCAAGATTACTGCTCAGCGGTAATTTTCGCTGAGCGGTACTCGCGTCTTCTCTTTTTGTGCACTTTTCACTTTGTTTTCTGATTCCAACTTCTTCTTACTTCACTTCTTTCATCCAATTCAGCTTAAAACCTGCAAAAACAAGGAAACCAAGCATAAAACCCATCCAACTCTCTTATTTCAAAAACATAAACAAAAACATGATACCAAGATAGTTTCTAAGTCATAAAGGTTGTCTTTAAGGTCAATTTTAAGTATAAAAATAATTTGTTTTCAATTGTTATCACAACCCCAAACTTAGAACTTTGCTTGTCCTCAAGCAAACAAGATGTGACTTAGCTTTCAACCAATCAATGTAATGATTCAACACATTTCAAAACCTTTTCTTTTAAGAAAAGTAATTGCTCAAATCAGCTTATCATAAAGAATATTAGTCAAGATGAATACATGCCTTGATTCAATTAAGCTCATTGTGGTCCTTAGATAATCACAAAATATTCAACAGATGTCATGCTCATGAATGATCAATTAACCAAGCAAAGATGTAATCATGGAATCTTTCCTCATCAGATAAAGTGTTTCACTCAAACACACAAGTGTATAAGAGGTCACTGATTCACTCTACTATCACAATGTCACATGAATTAACTTATCCTTTCATTTAACCATAATTAAATATACTCACAAGCAATTATCATCCCAAGGACTTTTCTATGGCTTGTACTATGGCTGGGCTAAGAAGAAAAATTGGTTTTCCTAGATCACAAAATCCTTGAGTTAAGAAAGTCATTCATACATTCATCATTTAAACACAACCATTCTTACTTATTCCCAACTTTCCCTTGCATTGAGCTTTTCTTTTCTTTCTTTTCTTTCCTTTTTCTTTTGCTTTTCATGTGCTTAGCTCTTAACTCATTGCTTGTTATTTTTCCTTTCTAGACTTCCCAACAACTCCAAACTTGAACCTTTATCAATACCATAAAATATTCTCAACTCAACTCAAGGTGAAGATTTTCACAAAGGGTTTTCAAATCATGTTCAAGGCTAAAGCTTCAAAGGATAGAACACAAAGTGCTCTCTTTTAGTGGGCTAAAATCATGCATTTTGGCTAAAAAGGGTTAACAACAAATGACCTTGATCATATGACACATACAAGCAAGTGATTCAATCATAGAAAACCTGGGCAAAGTCATTCATGCTTTCGAAGTAATAACACTCACTCACAAAAACTTTGGAGTTCAATCCTCACACAAGCTAAATCAAATTCCAACATTTAGATAAACATCCTGCTCAGTATCATAATCATAATAACAAGTCATCATGCATCTGTTTTAAAATATTTTGTGCAACCACCTGTGTATCAGCATCATGCATCATCTCAACATTAATCAATATAATCAACATCATGAAGCAATACTCATTACAAACATCATAGCATCAACAAACCATTGCACACAGATAAAATTTTAAGCCAAGTACATTAAATCCTAAAAATAGACGCAAATAAATTAAATAATATAAAACAAAAGATAAGAAAAATCCTGCTCTAGTGCTGATAGCACCCATCAGTAGATGCTATCTCAGCTCCTCATCAGCTCATGGTATCATTAGAGTCTTCCTCCTCTCCTTCTTCAGCATCATCATCCTCATCATGTTCCTTCATAGCTGGAGCTTTAGTTGCTCCAGATCTACTGGCCTGTGCCTGCTCCTCTTGCCATGCTATCTTGGACAATGAGGAATTGTTGCTCATGCTTACAGGAAAGGAACTTGCTGGAATAGGGATGATCTGGTTCCTTCTCCTTCCTTTTGAATATTGTAGTCTTCAATCTCTTTCCCGATAAGGAGGCCATCCCTACATCAAACTCAATTCACAAAACCACAAGACACATCATTAAGCATTAGTAAACCACAAACAACAGCCTAAAACCATTCCTCTCATCGCTGAGAGCAATCGAAAACCCCTCAGCGCAACCTGTACAGCAAAACCAGCAAGCAAACTAGTGAAGAATGCTCTAGGAATGTGAAGAAATCAACCCCTAATAGCAATGCTCTCACCAAACCCCAAACTTGAATGGAAACTTGATGCAAAAATGAATTGAAGAGAGGTTTTATTAAGGGGGAAGAAGGGGAAAGTGAAGAGAACTCTTTGGAGAGTGCTTGAGAGTGTGTGTGAAGAGGGAGATCTGAAAGTGCCTACCAAAACGTGCCCTATGATAAGTTGTCGTTGAAGCTATCAAATTAATACTACTTTTCAAGGAAAATTCAGTATTTCCAAGTAGTATTTAAGAAAGTAGATAGGGTTAAAGTAACCTTGAGTCGTCTCCCAATGAATACGGAATTTCCTTTCAATATTTGAATCTTATGAATGCAATGCAATGTTCAAGAATAAAAATGATGTTTGGAGAAGGTTTAAAGAACAAATAAGAAACTTAAAAATGATTATAATGAAATAGGCTAATTCCACTGCTTTTCAAAGATAGATTCATCATTGGTCATTCACAGATAATTGTTCAATTGATTATTATTTAAGTTTCAAATTAATTAAAGTACATTCTTAATTAATTTGAGGGCGATCATGCATTTAACCAAAGTAAATTCTCAATCAAATGCAAAACCTTTGTAGATTATTCACAATGAATTCAACCAAAGTACATTCTCAATAAAATCCTATTTTGTTTAATCATGTCTATTCTTAAATCTCCTAACCAAATTAAAAGTTAATCAATCAAAGTAAATTCTTAATTGATTATAGTTGAAATTATTACTACCAATCAAAGTACATTCTCAATTGATAGTAAAAACCATTAATCATATGAAAGTTCCTAAATTAAATCAAAGTAGATTCTCAATTAAACCTAGAAACCCTAGAACTCATATAATCAATATGCATGTAGATTCAAACACATTATAATGCAAAAATCTTTGCTTTTAATTTGATAGAGAGACGAAAGACATAGAGAGAGAACAATTTAAATCAATAATCAAAATAAACAATTGCATTAACTCAACCCAACCTCAGAATCCATAATGAAGTTACAGTAGAATAGCCCTAGATGCTTAGCTCTCCATGAATGGAGTTGAATACAAGATGAAAGAAAAGAGAGGAGTGATGAATGAATGAATGAAGTGAAGTCCCTTTTCTGCTTCCCTAGGTCTCTTTATATAGAGCTTGATTGGGCTTTGATACGCGGGGACCAAGGCTAATTAGTTTAGTATAGTATTTCTTTTACTTTTATTAAAAACATGTGTAAAAGGTGTTAGGCATGTGCTAGATAGGAGGGACTCTTAGTCCTATATATAGACATGCCACCACCTCTTGTAAGGGACTTTTGAGCATAATGAATTGTTATTCTGTTGAGAACACTCCAGAACAATTCTACCTTGAAAGTCAAAGCTAGAGAATCCCAAAGGATCTCCTCTAGCCACCTTCCATTCACACCATCCATTCTCTCATTTTCCATTATCAGATTCTCTCTCCTCCGTAGCATCCATCTCACGCCACTCTCATCAATTGAAAGCTTCCTCGGGGCTTGCATCATATCTAATGCCACGCGTGCCTTATTCCCTCACGAGATTTCATCAGCGAAGCCTCCGAATCCTTTTCCTCATGAGATTCGTCACCTCCGAATCTCAAACTTCTCACGTCTGATAGATCCCTCCGAACCACATCTTCATCTCTGCTTCACGGCCATTCTCCACCGATTAGATCCTTTCTCACCGCCTAAAACACTTCTCCATCGCTCAAACCGCTTCCGCATCAAACCTTAGGTTTTCAACCGAACAAACCTCGAATCTCTGGTTTGTTCCTCGCTGTTCATCTTCGAATCCAAATGCTAGGGTTCTTGACTACGTCTGTTTCTTCCGCTGCTTCCCGGTCTTCATCTCGAGCAAATCCCGGTTTCTCGTCGTTTCCGGATTCAGCTCAAGCCGTCGCCTATCATGTGGTATCAGAGCTCAGGTTCGCCGCGCTTCGAAAGCTAAGTATCTCTCCATTGATTCGCGTCTCTGATCTGAGTTTAAGTTTCTTGCGTTGTTATGAAATTCACGAGTTGTTTCGATTCTGTCTTGATCTTATTCATTCGTGTTGAATCTCTTCAATATTCGTGTTGTTCATTATGATTCCTTCTCTGTCTTGTGTTGATTCATGTGTTTTTGGTCTTGATCTGTTCATTAGGTTTCTGCTTGAGTCATTTCTTGTATGCTAACCTTGTTTTGGTTGTGTCTTTCATCATCTTAATCGGTCCAAATTTTTGTTGAGTCATTTTCATTGCTGAATCATATTCTGTCATGTTTACAGTCATGTTTAATTGCTTAAAATGTCATAAATTTTGTGTTCAAAGCTGTGTTGAGTTTTTTTTCTGAGATTCTGGAATATATGATCAGTGGCTATACACCATATGAGCTATGATACATTCATTGTGAGCTCGGGTGCATGCAAAAGTGACCGTAATCTCAGATTTAACGTACTGTTGAGGTGTATTTTGATTTGCGTTTATTGTCATGGCCAATACATATTATTTTGGTGATAAAATGCTTGAATGAGTTCGTATCAGGTGCACATCACTTAAGCCATGAATTGCTGAAGCAAATAGCTTGATGGCACCTTGTGAAAACTCCAGCAGTATCAAATTGCAGTTGGCCGATCTGCATTGTCTTGTTTGAGTCTAATTTTTGTTTTAAAATCTGTTCTGGCATATAGATCTTGCTGGAAATCTTACATTAACTTCCTCGTGTCGTGTTCAAGTTTCCCATTGTTGTTTTAAAGTCATCAATAATTTGTCCATTGACTCAATGAAACTTAAAACTGGTGGTGTGGTTGACCTGTTTGATTGCATAATTGGCTATTGCAAGTTCAATTTTCGAATTACTATGTTCTGCATCCAATTTTAATGCAAAACAAGTTGGTTTTGAAGTTTTAAACATGTTGAGATAGTTAATTCGAGTTATATCAGCCTTTGTGCGTTTTTCACCTTTGAAACCACCATTTTAAGTCAAAATTTTTATAAAGCAAGTATAGTGCAGTACTGAAATTTTGATTTATGTGTTTATGATTCAGTTGGATTGTAGTAAGAGCTAGGGTCTGTTGAATGAAATCGAAACAGGTGAAAAAGAATATCTATACAAGTTTAAAAAGCATTCAGACCTTGTACAATCCAAATAAGTGAAGCTCCAAAATCAGAAACTGAAAACATTATCAATTATGAACTAATTTTGTTGGGGCATTGTATCAAACGCATTTGTAAAATTCAGTACTGGAGTCACTTAATTGTTTCTGCTCTAACTTGCTTGTTTGTTCTTCTTGCTTTTAAAATCTGTTCTAGTGCCAATCATAGGTTCAGTTTGAGTGCTTTCCTTCTTGATAGCTTTGTTTCTTGCTTGTCTTTATTGGTTATCTAGTTTGTCTGCAATGCATGTGAAATCTATTCTGCCAATCTTTAATTGAAGCTTTTAATTGCTTATTTCATCTGGTCTAGAGTTTCCTTCTGAGTTAGAGTCTGCTCTGCTGTTTGAGTGGTTGTACTGTTTGTCCATCACTTCGTTTTAGCCTAGCCATTTTCCTGATTGAAAAATCTGTTTCCATTTTGTGTTTTGCTTTTGGGATTTGAAAGAAGGTAAGTGTGAATGGTAGCATATTAGGTGGTGGTGATCCACAAGATTCTCTGGCCTAGACTGAAAATTTCTCTTTTACATTTTCATTTGAGTGTTTAAATTTTTAAAGAGAAACCTCAGTGCTGTGAGCTTAGTAAGGCTAATTTAGCCTAAAATTCCTTGGCATTTGCAAGAGAGTTCAGTTTCAATTAACCATTTGTTGACTGTGTTCATTGTGCAGGAAAAGAAGTTGGAATAATTAGAATGAAGCAGCTGTGATTTGTTGCAACTGCAACTGAAATAACTGTTGTTCTCATTTATTATTGATTTCCTGGTGATGCTATTTGTACTTGTGAATGTATAAACTGTCATTGCATTCATTTTATTTTAAACATTGCTTGCTGAATTCCTTGATATAATCACTGTTTTGAAAGTGAACTGTGACTTCATGGTTTAATTGAGCATGTTGAATGCTGATTCTGATTTGACAAGACCTATGGGAACTTGGTAGATGCATAGGATTTGCAAATAATGTGCTGATTGTTTTATGAGCATTTTTGGAAGTGCAACAACACTGTTTTAAAACTGCCAATTTCTGATTTGCCTCACATTACTCTTTGTCCATTTATTTGATTTCTGAATTAGTTTAGGACATTGTTCTTGACTAGTTTGGTCCATTGTCTCTGCCCAGTGTAACTCACTGAGTTTTCTGAAAAGGTTGCTCTTGTCATAATCAGTTGTGCATCAATTTGTTTTTAATTGCCAATGCATTCTCCTGTTTTAGGAAGTGATTAAAGCACCAAAATTCCAGTTCTGACTTGGTGACTGAATTAATTAGGTGGTTAGTTTCTGCAGTGAATTACATCCAATCTAAATCTAGTTCACTGATCAATTGCACTTGCTGGATTTTGTGCTGGATTTTGTTGAGATTTATGTGTGCAGAGTTGATGTGAATGAATCAACAGTTGAGCAGAATATTACTAAAGAAAAAGTAGCAGAAACACCTCAGTGTGTATCTTGGAACAGGATAGAAACATCCATTCAAAACAGGGAAGTTGTCTAACTTACCCTTTGTTGTGAATTGCTATTCTGTTTTAGCTTGTAAGTGATGTAAGTGATAATATTGAATGAGTATCCTGCTGATTTTGGTTGAAAATTAACTGTGCAGAATATTTGGAACAGTTTGAGAGCAAATAGGAATTATGCAATGTCTCAATTGCACAAGACCGAGAACGGGAAGGCTCATTTAAGTGTAACTTCCTTCTTCCAATATGTTTGTTAACAGCTCTCTGATCCAGCTTTGTACATTTGTGATTGTAGAGTTGAACCAAGAGCTAGGAGATTCCAACGTTGTCCAGAAGCAACCAAAAAGTGGAGCACTAGATTCTTCATGCGGATTTGAATCAGGACCAGGATTGAAGCATAGCTGTTATTTGTTTTTTTTTTTTTAATTGTTTCTTCATCTGGTTTTGTAATAGGCTATATTGTTAGTTTTCTTAATTCCATTGTAAAAGGCCATTCAAAGTCCAAGTGTCTTGGAAGAGTCCTTGGTGCTCTTTCAACTCTTGGCAAAACTTTTCTTGTTGGTGTTTAATTTTTTTTTAGTGTCTTACGTTTAGGGTGACTTAGGCTAAAAGGGATTAAACTCTAAGCCTTGTCACATTAGAGTCCGCAAAGTCTCGTCTTTTACTGTTTAATTGTTGTGATTGTTTGTGAGTTGTGTTCTTTGATTTTAAAAGTGATTTTGTTTAAAAGATAACTAGTAGTAACCTAAGACATTTCTGGCAAGGCAAGACTTGGTACTTAAGCAGTCTTCATGACTCACCTCTCTTACCTGGGACTTGTCTAAGTGTGAATCTTGTAAATCTTTTACACTAGAAAAACTTTTAAAAAAAAACAAAGATGTCTTGTTATCCATATAGGTCTGCTAGGAATTTTAATTTTGATAAGCAACTTAGTTACAAAGGAATCAAAAGAGAACATGATAAAGCTAGAAGGAAGTCTTGTTCATCTTATGAATTTGATAGGATTGAAGATGATTTGTATAAAAAAGCTAGTGAAAATATTCCATTCTTTGGTGATGATATTGGTGCATTAACATACCTAGCTTGGGAAAAGGAAATTAATGACATGCATTCATTCATGGTGAGAAAAAGTAAATATGAATCCTTCTATTCTAGAGATGATGAATCTTATATTCTTAATCTTTACACTTCTAGTTTTAAAAAGCATGCAAGAGAGTGGTGGGACGATAGGCAATATCATGTTAAGATAGGTAGAAAATATCCCATTTATGATTGGAATGAATTGAAAGCTTGTATGAGAAGAAAGTTTGTGCCTCGAGAAATTGAAAAAAAATTAGAACTTATGAGAGAGCTTATTAGAGAAGGTGAGTCATTCATTCAAAATTTAAGTGGGTTCTCTCGTAGGGAAAGTGAGTTTCTAGAAAAACTTAAGAGGCTATGGGAAGAGACAAGCAAATATAGAATTGAGAGATTAAAAACAGAAAAACAAAAACAAGAAGTAAGAGAGAAAAGAGAAAAAGAAAGAAGAGAAGAGGAAGAACGAAATAGAAGAGAAGAGGAAGAAAAAGAGAGAAGAGAGAGAAGAGAAGAAGAGAAAAGAAGAGAGCAAGAGAGAAGGGACGAAGAAGAAAGAGAAAGAAGAGAAAGAAGCGAAGAAGAGAAAAGAAGAGAGAAAGAGAGAAAAGAAGCACAAAGAAGAGAAAAGGAAGAAGTTGAAAGAATAGAAATGGAAGAAAAGAAAAAGCAACTAAGGGTCACATCTCCTCCTATCCTAGAAGCTAGACTCTTAAGGGGAGGTTTTCTATCCTATCACTTTTCTCCATTTATATTTGAAATTTCAAAATTTCACTTTTCTTTCAAAGAATTGGCCACTCCATCTTTAAAAATGTTATCACTTTCAACACATGCAAATTTCCAACTTGGGTTATGGTTACCTTTATGGTTACCAATAACTCAAGATACAAATAAAATTTCAAATGAAGAAAGGTTTCTTTGTTATATTAAAATTAAAAATTTCAAAATTTGGAAACCTTCTTCTACACATATTCTTTTATATATCTTATTGGGTCAAAGAAAACTAATTAGAGATATGTTTGATGCTTATTGCAGATGGATATTTGACCCAGGAGGAACCCTTATGAAGCTAACAAAAATAAGTCTTCAAAAGCACCATCAGATTTGAGGACAAATCCTTTCCAAGGGGGAGGGGATGATACGCGGGGACCAAGGCTAATTAGTTTAGTATAGTATTTCTTTTACTTTTATTAAAAACATGTGTAAAAGGTGTTAGGCATGTGCTAGATAGGAGGGACTCTTAGTCCTATATATAGACATGCCACCACCTCTTGTAAGGGACTTTTGAGCATAATGAATTGTTATTCTGTTGAGAACACTCCAGAACAATTCTACCTTGAAAGTCAAAGCTAGAGAATCCCAAAGGATCTCCTCTAGCCACCTTCCATTCACACCATCCATTCTCTCATTTTCCATTATCAGATTCTCTCTCCTCCGTAGCATCCATCTCACGCCACTCTCATCAATTGAAAGCTTCCTCGGGGCTTGCATCATATCTAATGCCACGCGTGCCTTATTCCCTCACGAGATTTCATCAGCGAAGCCTCCGAATCCTTTTCCTCATGAGATTCGTCACCTCCGAATCTCAAACTTCTCACGTCTGATAGATCCCTCCGAACCACATCTTCATCTCTGCTTCACGGCCATTCTCCACCGATTAGATCCTTTCTCACCGCCTAAAACACTTCTCCATCGCTCAAACCGCTTCCGCATCAAACCTTAGGTTTTCAACCGAACAAACCTCGAATCTCTGGTTTGTTCCTCGCTGTTCATCTTCGAATCCAAATGCTAGGGTTCTTGACTACGTCTGTTTCTTCCGCTGCTTCCCGGTCTTCATCTCGAGCAAATCCCGGTTTCTCGTCGTTTCCGGATTCAGCTCAAGCCGTCGCCTATCAGGCTTGGACTCTGAATATTCAGTTGACAAAATCTTTTATCTTATATCTTCCAAATAACTAAAATATTTAGATAATTATAACATTATTTGGAAGATATTTTCTGTTGATATTCCCAAATTAAATTAATTCAACAACTGAATTTTATCTTTAAACTTTTCTGACTTTTCAAAATTGCATAAATGCCCTAAAATTTCCTCTATCTACACTTTAGCCCCTTCAGAATTCTCCAAAATTGCACCAGAAGTTCTTGTTGTCCAGCTTTGACCAGACTTAAGTAGTGTTGACCAACTTTGACTGAGGGAGGGCGTGGCCAATGAGAGTCTGCCACGTGGCAACCCTCTTTCTCACCCAATTAGGGTTTTCTGATGCAAGGCAATTCTCTGTGCCGTCACGTAACCTACGGACGTCTATAATATTATAGACGTCTGGCCCCCTCCCCAACTGACGTTTAAGGGGCTCATGACAATTAATTCCTCAACCACCCTATCAGCACCCTAAACGTCCGATGTGGGGGCCCAGACATCTATAATATTATAGACGTCCGGCCCCCTCCACCACGGACGTTTAAAAGCTGATAGGGGGAGTTGAAGCGTTCATTTGTTCAGACTCTTAGATGTCCGTCCTGGGGGGCGACGGACGTCTATAATACTATAGACGTCCGGGCCCCTTCCACGGACGTCTAAAACCCCCCGCGAATATCAATTTGAAATCCCCAAAGACGTCATATTAGTGATGGCGCCAACGTTTATAATATTATAGACGTCGGGGCGCCAGAGTACCGGACGTCTAATAGTATTAATACTAAAACGCGAACCCGCGAGTAGTTGCGCTCACTGTTCATCGTCTTCCTCGCAAACTCTCTCTGCGGCATTGCTTTTCCAGGTGCGTTTTCTCTCTTCTAGACCGTTTAAATTTACTTTCAATCTGATTACATTGCCCTGTGATGAAATATCTTTGATTTGAACCGATTAAAAATCGTTTTCGGTGTGTTTTGGTGCAGTCTCTTGCGTGTTCTTGGGCGGCTTATTTGACAGTTTTTGGGCTACGTTTTAGGCCGTTCCCTCCTCCATTTCCCTCCCTTTCATTTGAAATCTACTTTTCAGGTTAGCTTGTTCGTTGATAAAGTTTTTTTGTATGCATGTTATTGGGTTTTGTGTATGCATGTTTTTTACTCTAAGGTATGCATGTGTTATTGGCTTTTGAATATGCATGTATTAGTTGTGTTTGTGATATGTTAGTATATAAGTATCAAATCATTGTGTGACACTTAGTTCCCGTTTAAAATTTAACATAAACGATTAATCTTTTAATTGTTTGTGTTAAATTTTGAATTGTCTGATTGGACAGTTGGAGAAAATTAATTTTCATAATTTGCAATAACATGTCAATTGCAGTTTATGGATAAGATTGATAAAATTTTGGTTCAGTATTTGTGTTGTTCTCCGGATGCATATTTGATTGTGGTCATCGTTGACTACTCTCATTTCGTGTATTTCGGAGACCAATGCGAAATGCTGCCGAAATCTTATCAATTTTATGATGTTGACTTCAATGCACGTGTCTTAGCAAATTATGAAAATTAATTTTTTTGAATGGGTAGGGCCTAACCTTGTGAGAGTTAAAAAACTTCAACTAATGATTTTACGAACATAGTATGGATCGAAGCTGGATGAACAAACGTTGCATCAGTGAAGAATATGATAAGGGTGTTTCGAAGTTCTTGCAATACGTTGAACAAAATGCTAAGTCTGTCAATGGGACATATTTTTGTCCGTGTGTTCGTTGTCTTAATCAGGAAAGTGCAAGGACCTAGGTACGTTTTGCATTCCTTGTATGATTGGAAATAGTAAATTTGAAAATGCCATGCTTGATTTGGGTGCTTCCATAAATGTCATGCCTCTTTCAATTTTTAAATCTTTGTCTCTTGGCCCTTTACAACCTACGGGTGTGGTCATTCAGTTGGCAAACAGGAGTGTTACCCACCCAACAGGTTACATAGAGGATGTCTTGGTTAGGGTTGGTGAGCTGATCTTTCCTGCCGACTTTTATGTTTTGGAAATGGAGGAGGGATTCTCTCATGGATCCGCTCCCATAATCTTAGGCAGACCCTTTTTGAAAACTGCCCGAACCAAGATTGATGTGTATGTTGGAACTTTATCCATGGAATTTGCTGATATTATGGTTCACTTTAATATTCTTGATGCAATGAAGTTCCCAGCTGAGGACCATTCTGTTTTTAAGATTGACATGTTGGATGACATTATGGATAAATATGCTGTTGATGAGTTTGATTCTTTGCATGAAAAAGAGCATTCTTTTCTATCTTCTCTACATACATGCATTGAATCTGAATGTGAGAATGATGTTGATGAAGTTCTTGATATTGATGATGTGATTGTCATGGATATGGATTTGGAGCCTGATGAGATAGGTGTTCCGCCTTTACCTGTGAATTCTTTGGAGTCAGAATGCACTGACCACTTTGTAGGAAGTACAATTGAATCTGACTTGCAGGCACCTACTCTAGAGTTGAAACAACTTCCAGATAACCTCAAGTACGTGTACTTGGAGGATGATGAGAAGAAACCGGTGATCATTTCTACCTCCCTTGATTCTGTTCAAGAGCAGAAGTTGCTTGGTGTGTTGAGGAAGCACAAGAAGGCCATTGGTTGGAGTTTGGCTGACATACCTGGTATTAGCCCATCCACATGCATGCATAGAATTCTTTTGGAAGATGGGGCAAGGCCAGTCAGACAGCCACAAAGAAGGCAAAACCCCGTGATCATGGACGTCATCAAGAAGGAGGTGACCAAGCTTTTGCAAGCTGGGATCATCTACCCTATTTCAGACAGTTGATGGATAAATTTATGAACACCAAAATATGATGTCACAAACTTGTTTTTCAATCGGCAAGTATGACCGAATCGTTCAAGTAATAAACTTGGTAAGACCAAGTATCGTTCTTCCCAAAGGACTCACGGCCTAGTTTAGTTATGTGGTTTATTGATTAGCTAAGACTTAAAGACGAAATATTTGGATTTTTATATGCAAAAGACGAAAATTAAATATGTATGCATGAAGTTTTGATCAATGGCAAAAAGCAAAAGATAAACACTTTCAATGAAATATGAATATGTTGTTGGGGTCAATTTCATCTTATCCACTCTCATATATTTTAGGAATTCAACATTCAAATCATCATTGTTAATGCCACTCTCTAAAGTACCTTTCAAGAAGGCTTCTCTCTAATCACGAGTTCATACAATTCCTAGCATTCCTAATGATTAGTTCATAAGTGCAGGAGCTTAACGACAACCAATATAATATTGGGAGAAATTCCCCGGATCTAGACTTCCCCGTACGCACCCGTATCGACAAAACCAATAATCATGCATCGAATGAGTTAAACAATGCAAGCATTACGCAAAGAGGAAAAACCCTAACTAATGATGAAAGAAAGCATAGATCTTAAATAAAAGATGTAAAAACAAATTCCATATATGAGAGCTTCAAAAGATTACATTGATTCCCCAACAAACATACAGAGTTTAGTTCACCATATTCATGGTGAACCTAGATGAATAACAATGAAAGAATGAAAGATAAAACCCTAAAAAGGTGAAGAGGAAGCCTCAGCATCCAAATCCTCCTTCAAAGGGGTGGAAGAGAGAGTGTTTGCTTCGTTCCAGCCAAAGATACCTAACCCTAGGAAACCCTAAGGCTTATATATTATTCGTAAATTACAGAAAATTAGGTCCAAGCCCATAAAAGTGTCGCTCAGCGGTAAGTGCGTGAGACGTTTCTTCCCCTCAACGGTCATTTTGCCCCTCAGCGGATCTCCCGTAAGCTCCTGATTGCCGCTCAGCGGTAAACTGCCACTGAGCGGTGACTTCGGCTTCTCCTTTTGCACTTTTTGATGTCTTTTCTGATTCCATCTCTCACCTTCTTCACTTCTTTCACCAAATTCACCTTAAAACCTGCACAAAAACACTGAAATCAAGCATAAACCTATCCAGCTCTCTTATTTCTAAAAATATGAAGAAAAGCATGATTTAAAGCTAGTTTCTAAGTGTAAAGGTTGCTTTTAGTGTCAATTTTAATCATGAAAATAACAGTTTTTCAACTGTTATCACAACCCCAAACTTAGAACTTTGCTTGTCCTCAAGCAAACAAGATGTAACTCAATCTCCAACAAATTCATATGATGGTTCACTCATTCCAAAAATCCTCTTTTTAGATAAGTAAAAACTTCAATCAAACTTATGACCAAGAGTTCAATCAAGATGTGCACATGCTTTAGTGTTTCACAAAGTCAATTAATTACCAACAAATGCTCTTTTTCATGAATGACCAATCAATTAAGCATGGATGTTCATGTGCTAATGGAATATCTCCTCACTAGGTAAAGTGTTTCACTCAACACACAAGTGTATAAAAGGTAATCACTCATTCACTCTACTATCACAATGTCACATGAATCAACTTTGCCTTTCATTTTACCATAATCAAAATCATTCACAAACATGCATCATCACAAGGACTTTTCAATGGCTTATACTGTGGCTGGGCTAACAAGAAAATTGGTTTTTCTGGATCGCAAAATCCTTGAGTTAAGAGAATCATAACACACAATTATTCTTATTTTTCCCAACTTGCCTTTGCATTTGCATTGAGCTTTACTTCTTTTTCTTTTCTTTTCTTTTTCTTTGCCTATACTTCCTTTTTGGCTCTTAGCTCAATGCTTTTCCTTTTTCATGTTTTCCTAACAACCCCAAACTTGAACATTTAACAATACCACAAAATATTTTCTACTTAACTCAAGGTAAAGATTTTCAATAAGTGTATGTTCAAGGCTAAGGGTTCAAAGGATAGAACAATAAGTGTTCTCTTTTAGTGGGCTAACTTTATGAATTTGGCCAATAAAAAGGGTTCCAACAAACGACCTTGATCATATGATGCAAAACAAGCAATTGATTCAATCATAGAAAACCTGGGCAAAGTCATTCATGCTTCCAAAGTAATAGCATTTAACAATAACAACTCTGGAGCTCAGAACCTCACATATAAGCTCATTCACATTTGACATACACATCCTGCTTAATTTCACAATCACAATCATAATATCATGCATTTGTTCACAAAGTTTGTGAATCACCTGTATAAGCATTTTAATGTGCACATCATCTCAACATCAATCAATCAATAAGCATCATTAAGTATTACTTATCACACAATCACAGTTAATAGCAAACCATCATCAAACCAGGTGTTCAATAGAGCACATCAAACCCTAATCGAAAAACAAAAACAAATAAGTTCAGAAAACTTAAACCACAAAAGCATAATCATATGATAGCATTTATCAGTAAATGCTATCTCAGCTCCTCATCAGTCTGAGCTGTCCTCTGTATCTTCTTCTTCTTCCTCATCTTCATCATCTTCAAATGCATCATCATCATCAGCTTCATCTTCTTCCATCTCTCTAGCTGAAGCTTCAGCTGCTCCAGCTCCTCCTCCATGCACTGGTTCCTCTGGCCAAGCTACCACATTATGGAATTCATCCATAGTCCACCTGTGGGCTGGAGGTGTATCATACATCCCCACAATCATCTCAACAGTGGCCACCTGCCCTCTGTGAATGGACTGCAACTGAGCACCTATAAGAGACATATACATGTCCCTCATCTGGAATGGTTCTGCTTCATGTGTCTTAGCAGATGTCTGGCTCTGTGCTGGCCCTCTCTCTCTACGAGCACGGCGTGGTGGAACTGGCTGAGCTGCTTCCTCACCTCCACAGTACTGTCTGTAATAAGCCTCATCAATAGCTTTTCTTGGCCTCTCAAATGGTGGAGCAGAAGTGTCCACCCCAGCTATCTTGCAAAGGTGCGTGATCAAAGAGGGATGTCCTAGTGGTGCTTTGTTATTTGAGGTATTGGCACACACACTAATCTCATCAGCTATCACCTGCCCAATATTAACATTCAAGTTTCTGATAGCACAGTAGATGAAGAATGCCCTGCTGAGAGTAATATCTGACACATGTGAACATGGCTGAATGTTGGCATGAGAAAACGCCATCCAATACTTTGCAAGAGGAGTCAAATCCGTCCTTCTAATGTTAACCACTGAGCCAGATTGATTCCTTTGGAAGTGTCCTCCAGGTATACACAGTACTCTCTCCACATCCTCATAATCAGCACCTTCCTCCATGCAAAGAGCAAACTGGCACTGCTCACCAGCCCATACAGTGTCCAGGAAGTTATTAATAGAATCAGGATCATACCTGATAGCATGGCCTCTGACATAGCCCAAATAATTCTCAGCTGGATAATCATCAATCTTCTTAGCATTGGTGTAAAATTCCTTTACCACAGCTATGTTGGCAGGTGTAGGATAAGTGGCTAGCTTTCCCCAGTCATTCCCTAACACTTGCTCTCCAAATTGAGGAGCAAAGTTAGGTATCATTCCAACCTTTCTCTCCATCAGAAGTCTCCTGTCCTGAACCACCCTAAAGTGCTTCTCATGTTTTCTAGAGAGGAACCTGCTAGAGTGGGGTTGCTCTGGTTCCTTTTCCTTTCTCTTGGTTGCCATGGTTTTCAATCTTTTTCCTGAAGAGGATGTCATTCCTGCATTCAAACACAAATACAAAACCACAGAACATGATGTTAATCATTAGTAAAACACAGAACACAACTCCTTTCGAAGCTAAACCACCGCTGAGGGCCAGAATTTCCCCTCAGCGCCACCAGTGCCACATTCCAACACGCAAAAATTCAGAAAAACCAAATCTGGCAGAGTGCCGCTCAGCGGCAGTTTACCCCTCAGCGGTAACTCTGCAGATTTTTGAAAATCTTGTTTTAAAGCTGTCCTAACTCCACCCAAATGCAATGTTCAGTTTTCCAGTTCATAATCATGCTGTTTAATCGGTTCAATCATCAAATATATCATCAAATCATGCATAGAAATCAAAACCCCTAAATATTCATGCTTTGACAATCACATTCAAAATGAAAAACCCTAGAATGAACAAAATGCATTTTACTTACTTGGGTGGAGATACTAGATGCAATGAGAATGTTTCCAATCTAAGATACTCTCTTCCAACCCCAAACTTGAATGGAACACTAGTGAGCAAGTGAGTGGAAGAGAAATTTTCAAGAGGAAAGAATGAAAAGATGTGGAAAACCTTGGAAAAGGTATGTGGAAGTGTTTGTGCAGAGAAGAGCCTGGATAGAAAACCTAAAACGCAGCTTGGGGTATAAAAATACCCTAATGGGCTTGGGTCCCGCTAAGGGGAAACTAAAGCCCATCTGCGAGAGTACCGCTCAGCGGTAATTTGCCGTTCAGCGGCACTTTCGTGATGTGCTCTTCTCCTTCTTTTCTTAACCTACGTGCCTCACATACATGCCTTTCACTGGTTCCCTGCAAGTCAATGTTTAAAATGCTTATGCAAACCCTAACTAAAATAAACAAACAGAAATATTCAATCAACTGGGTTGCCTCCCAGGTAGCGCTTGTTTAACGTCACGAGCTTGACCCAAAATCCACCAACACCCATCAGTAGGTGCAAAATTTTCTTACCAACACCCATCAGTAGGTGTTACAAACATAGTATCCTTCAGTAGATACTTAACCACCTAGCATCCTTCAGTAGATGCTATTTCCAACAAAATAATTACAAAAATAATGTTTACAAATTAAAAATTACAAAACCAAATCAAAAGTCTTTAAATACACTGGGTTGCCTCCCAGCAAGCGCTCTTTTAACGTCATTAACCCAATAAAGTTCAAGTTCCATCTTCTTTATAGTTGATGTTGTCATTCCACCAACTCCTCAGCTGTTTCCTCTAAACTGTCTTGGTTCTTCTAGAATATGGAGACTCTATCTCTATCATCTCCTTCTCTTTAAAGCCCTTCACAACCCACAACTTGTTCTTGATTCTTACAGGTGAGCCAAGTTGGAGTTTTCTTTTCTCCTAGTCACTAGGAATTTCTCCTCCTCTTCCAATATTTTCTTCCTTGGGTACCTGAAACAACAAACAATGGTTACCTGAAATCTTGAGATTTTCATCTTTATGGCTAGTCATGGGTGCATCTCGAAATGCAGCTTTATAACTAGCTTCTTCCTCCCTTGCTTGCGTCTCATCTTTGAAGACGTCTACCACCACTCTCTCCTCTCTGTCCTGGAGCACCACTATACCTTCATTTACATCAATAATAGCTTTGGCCGTTTTCATAAACGGTCTTCCAAGTATGATAGGTATCTTCTCTGTCTCCATCTTCATCACCACAAAGTCTGCCAAGAACTGAAGTTTGCCAACACAAACTATAATGTCCTCTACAATCCCACATGGCTCCTTTGAAGATCCATCGGCCATTACTATTTTAACCTTTGCAGGTTTCACTTTAACATTGCCGATTTGCTCCAGTAAAGAATAAGGTATCAAGTTAACACTTGAACCTAAATCAAGGAGAGCTTTCTTTACCTTTTTCTTCCCTATGGTACAAGGGATAGAAAAACTGCCTGGATCTGATGCTTTAGGAGGGAATGACTCTTTTTTAACAGTTATACACTCTTTTGCCTCATCATCTCTACGTCTCTTCTTTGTAGAGATTTCTTCATCAGATTTTGTGTAAACTGCGATTTGCTGTAGAATTTGTTCCCAAGGTGCTTCATTATCCACCATTCTGAATAATTTTGTGAAGTCCATTTGTTTCCCTTGATGGATTGGAAAAGGAAAAGTACTTTTGCTTTCTATGTCTCTTCTCTTTTCTGTATCTAACTCAACTTTATCATCATCAACACTCTTTACCACCTTGCACTCTTCTCTGGGGTTAACCTCAGTATTAGCCCCAAAATTTCTATTTGGCCTTTCTTCCAATTGCTTGGTAATCTGACCCATTTGAATCTCCAAGTTCTTTATAGCAGCTTCAGTGCTCTTTTGAGAAGATTCAGTTTTCTGTATGAATTGCTGAAGAGTTTCTTCCAACCTTGTTGATCTTTCATTAAGCATAGATAACTGTTGCCAAAAGGTTGGTTGCTGTTGCTGCTTATTATGTTGACTAGCTTGCCCAGTTTGTCCTTGACCAATGCTTGGGTGTGGTTTCCACCCTTGATTGTAATTCCCTTGACGGTATGGAAATTTATTGGCCATGAAATTAACGTCCTCTACAGCTTCAACTGGAAAGGAACATTGACCATTGATATGGTCACCTCCACATAATTCGCACAACTGGGTTTGTACCTGTGCAGCAGTTTTCAACTCTTTAGGTAATTGTGCAAGAGTTTTAGTCAGAGTTTCCAGCTGTTGAGTTAGAATTTTATTTTGAGCTAGCAAGGCATCATGTGTCTGTAATTGGAGAACCCCTTTTTGTTGCATAGGAGCTCCTCTCTCACTGTGCAGCTCATTATCACTAGTAGCCATGTTTTCTATAATTTATGTGGCTTCCTCTGGAGTTTTCCATTTAATATTGCCTCCTGCTGAGGCGTCCAGCATCATCTTGGTTTGTGAACCAAGCCCTCCAAGGAAAGTTAAGACTACTTCCTGTTCTTCAAAGCCATGCGTGAGTGTTTTTCTTAGCAGACTTTTGTATCTATCCCATGCATGCCCCAGTGATTCTTCCATGCCCTGCTTAAATGAAGATATCTCTTGCTTGCCTTTTGTCACCTTTGATTGTGGAAAGTACTTGTTTAAAAACTTTGTCACCACTGCTTCCCAATCTGTGAAACTTCCTTCTGGAAAAGAATTTAACCAAAGTTTAGCATTGCCTCCCAATGAGAAAGGAAACAAGCTAAGTTTGATAGCTTCGTCTGGCACCCCATTAATTTTGACTGTGTTGCAAATCTCATTGAAGGTAGTGAGGTGCTCATATGGGCTTTCATGAGATAACCCATTGAATTGGTTGCTTTTTACCAGTTGGATCAGTGCTGGTTTGACCTCCATGTTAGCTGCATTGACTCTAGGTCTAGCTATACTGTTAAAGTGCTGAGGTCCAGCTATATTGGTGTAATCAGCAAGAGTTCTTCTGATATTATTGTTCTCCATATTTTCTGTGCTATGAACAGAACCTTGTGGTGATGGTTGTAACAGAGTTTCCGGAGGAGGGAAAAGTTCTCTAGATGTTCGGATTCTTCTCCACCGTCTACTCTCGTCTAGACCTTCAAGAAGAGGTTCTGCTATTTTCTTGCTCCTAGTTCGAATTGCCTCCTGCATACACAAGAACACAAAACCCTAGAATATTTGGTTAGCACAAAAAGATATAGGAGAAGATAAAAACAGAAAAAAGAAAATAAAATAAAATAAAATAAAATAAAATAAAAACCGAAAAAATAAAAACAGAAAATAAAAACAGAAATTCAAAATTAAAGTCAAAGATAATCAACAATCACACAAATTAACCAGTTAAACCAGAGTCCCCGGCAACGGCGCCAAAAACTTGATGGACAAATTTATGAACACCAAAATATGATGTCACAAACTTGTTTTTCAATCGGCAAGTATGACCGAATCGTTCAAGTAATAAACTTGGTAAGACCAAGTATCGTTCTTCCCAAAGGACTCACGGCCTAGTTTAGTTGTGTGGTTTATTGATTAGCTAAGACTTAAAGACGAAATATTTGGATTTTTATATGCAAAAGACGAAAATTAAATATGTATGCATGAAGTTTTGATCAATGGCAAAAAGCAAAAGATAAACACTTTCAATGAAATATGAATATGTTGTTGGGGTTCAATTTCATCTTATCCACTCTCATATATTTTAGGAATTCAACATTCAAATCATCATTGTTAATGCCACTCTCTAAAGCACCTTTCAAGAAGGCTTCTCTCTAATCACGAGTTCATACAATTCCTAGCATTCCTAATGATTAGTTCATAAGTGCCGGAGCTTAACGACAACCAATATAATATTGGGAGAAATTCCCCGGATCTAGACTTCCCCGTACACGCCCGTATCGACAAAACCAATAATCATGCATCGAATGAGTTAAACAATGCAAGCATTACGCAAAGAGGAAAAACCCTAACTAATGATGAAAGAAAGCATAGATCTTAAATAAAAGATGTAAAAACAAATTCCATATATGAGAGCTTCAAAAGATTACATTGATTCCCCAACAAACATACAGAGTTTAGTTCACCATATTCATGGTGAACCTAGATGAATAATAATGAAAGAATGAAAGAGATAGAAAAACCCGAGAAAGAGAAGAGGAGAGTTGTCACCATCTCCCAATCTACCCAAGGGGTGGAAGAGAGAGTGTTTGCTTCGTTTCTGCCAAAGATACCTAACCCTAGGAAACCCTAAAGCTTATATATTATTCGTAAATTACAGATAATTAGGTCCAAGCCCATAAAAGTGCCGCTCAGCGGTAAAGTACCGCTCAGCGGTAAGTGCGTGAGACGTTTCTTCCCCTCAGCGGCCATTTTGCCCCTCAGCGGATCTCCCGTAAGCTCCTGATTGCCGCTGAGCGGTAAACTGCCGCTGAGCGGTGACTTCGGCTTCTCCTTTTGCACTTTTTGATGTCTTTTCTGATTCCATCTCTCACCTTCTTCACTTCTTTCACCAAATTCACCTTAAAACCTGCACAAAAACTCTAAAATCAAGCATAAACCTGTCCAGCTCTCTTATTTCTAAAAATATGAAGAAAAGCATGATTTAAAGCTCAAGCTACCTCTTCACCTTTCTAGGGTTTTATCTTTCGTTCTTTCATTGTTATTCATCTAGGTTCACCATGAATATGGTGAACTAAACTTTGTATGTTTGTTGGGGAATCAATGTAATCTTTTGAAGCTCTCATATATGGAATTTGTTTTTACATCTTTTATTTAAGACCTATGCTTTCTTTCATCATTAGTTAGGGTTTTTCCTCTTTGCTTAATGCTTGTGTTGTTTAACTCATTCGATGCATGATTATTAGTTTTGTCGATACGGGCACGTACGGGGAAGTCTAGATCCGGGGAATCTCTCCCAATATTATATTGGTTGTCGTTAAGCTCCTGCACTTGATGAACTAATTATTAGGAATGCTAGGAATTGTATGAACTCGTAATTAGGGAGAAGCCTTCTTGAAAGGTACTTTAGAGAGTGGCATTAACAATGATGATTTGAATGTTGAATTCCTAGAATATATGAGAGTGGATAAGATGAAATTGAACCCCAACAACATATTCATACATATATTTCATTGAAAGTGTTTATCTTTTGCTTTTGTCATTGATCAAAACCTCATGCATACATGTTTATTTCCGTCTTTTGCATAGTATAATCCAAATATTTCGTCTTTAAGTCTTAGCTAATCAACAAACCACACAACTAAACTAGGCCGTGAGTCCTTTGGGAAGAACGATACTTGGTCTTACCAAGTTTATTACTTGAACGATTCGGTCATACTTGCCGATTGTAAAACAGGTTTGTGACATCATATTTTGGTGATCATAAATTTGTCCATCAAGTTTTTGGCGCCGTTGCCGGGGTGATGAATCAATATTTTATTGATTTCACTTAGTTTATTGTACCGGATTTAATCAAGGAATTGTGCTTGAATGTACAGTATTATCCTATTTTTCCTAATTGTGCTAAATTTGATCGGAAATTCTTATTTTAACTAATTTGAATTATCTGAGCTAATTATTTTACAAGGAGAATTTGGAGATACAATTTGGGACATTCGAAGGTTAAATGAGAAATGGCAATTGAGCCCAATGCATCTCAGTCATTTCAATTTTCGCATAGTGCTGCGTGAATGTTGTGTCAACTTGTGTGTCCTCGTTTGAGTTCAATTCTTATCCGTTTTCCATGCAATTTTTTTTTCATAGTTTCGTATGGATGTCTATTTTCACGTATAGTTTTTATTTTGTTCAAATTCGTTCTGTGTTGTTCCCAGTATTTTTTTTACTCCCCTATGTCAGTCCAATGCTTACTGTTTGAGTGATTTCTAATCTGTTTGCATTTGCTTGCTGTTGGGTACTTGTGGTGGCTAGGAATTGATAATTGGACAGTGCTAAAAGCTCCCAACACTCTTAAACAAGGCATACAACAGCTTGGCTTTATTGAATAGCAAAGAAAAAAAGCATGACACATTGAGAAGCCCACGGCCCAACATTATTTTTCATTTTCCAGCAGCATCCAGCAAAGAAGTGTTCCAGCAGAAGCAAAAGGTGATAGGTGATGACAGATAGCATCTTGGGAGGTGCACACGGAAGCAGCCCAATAGCACACATCCGAAGGCTTCACGGTTAGGGGAAGCAGGAAGTAAGTAGCCGCCACACATTTTGGACACACGCACTCTCGGTCTCGGTTTTTTTTTGGGGACAGCTCTTGGTATGATTCCACTTCCATGATTCTACACATAGAGAAGTTACGGAGGGGTACACCCAGCATGGATTGAAGAAGGAGAAAGCAAACTGGTGTGGAGACTGGAAGGAGAAGCATTCGGCCAGGAGCAAGCCAGGCACTACTTGTTTGTTCTTTCACTTTGAATGTTTTTATTTCAAGAGAACTGTAATGTGTTTTTCGTGATGAATGAATTGGTTGATGTTTATTCCTTTTCTTGAATCCTGATTGCATATTTCATTTAGCTTCCTGCTCCTTTATAAAATCTCTTCTTGCATTTTGTAACCTTTGGGAAGGTGATTCTCGGCTTTGTGTTGAACCAAAGAACAAGTTCATTTATTTTGCTTTAGCAGTAGAGTAGCAAATAGATTTCCATCACCTAATCAATAAAAGAAAATAACTCAAAAAGAAAGTGTTTATTTGATGAGGGAGCTCTCGGTGTAGTGGAGAAGAGAGCCATGTCCAACCTTGGAGGTGTTGATTTGTTTTTGCTGGTTTTCTTTGTTGGAAGTAAGCACAAGTAGAGAGGAGGAGAAGGATTTCTTACGAAGAGGAGAAGATAGTTTTGGTGAGAATAGAATGGTGATTGAAAATGGAGAAAAGAAGTACATGGTTGGAATTAAGAGTGGACGGCATTTGGAGTTGGAAGTTAGTTTCCAGTAGCAAAGGAGGAGCATTTTTCATTTAGATTGGAGAAGCAAATGGATTCACGTATGTGGAGAATGCAGCTGCAAGAAGTCATCAATTTTAGGTAGAAAACAAAAGGCGGTGGAGCGGTGGAGAATTATTTCATGTGTGAAGAAGGAGACAAAACCATGTGTGAAGAAGAAGACAAAAGTTTTGGATGCATTTTTTTAATTTTGATGAAGACTAAAGTGAATGAAGGAGGGCCCACGGCCTCTTATGCATTTCTTTGTTTCTTTTGGAATGGAAATCACTAGGTGGAAGAATTAGTCACGTAGATAGCCATCTTCTTGAATAGTTTTCAATTGCTTTTGCAAAAAGAGTGGACCATGTGTGATTGAAATATTGTAGAAGTTGGAAGTTGATGGAATGAAGAAGAATACAAATTGTTTTGACTTTGCTTTGCCAATAATGATGTCACGGCCAAGAGTGGTTTCTCTCTTTAAAGCATTTGTAATTACTAATTTCTTTTGGTAGATGAATCGGTCACAGTTAATAGTAGAGAAGTTTTACTGTCTTTCAATTCCTTTGCCTTAAAATATTTTATATGTTGAAATAATTTTCTGTATTTTTGTTTGTTGTATTTTGCTGCTGTCATTTTAATTCTGTTTCCATATTTGAATTTTGCTGTTTTCTGTTTTTACTGTTTACTGTATTTTCATTTTCTGTATTTTCGTTTTTCCGTATTTTCTGTTTTTTGTTCCAGATTTGTTTTTATTGTTTTATGTTGCTGTAATTTCGTTTTCACTGTACCAATTTTGTTCTACGGTTTTAAATTTCATTTTACTGTTTTGAAATTTTAATTCGACGCTTTTTAATTTCATCCACAAACAAACTTTCACAAAACCCCCCCTTTACGTGTTGACCTGAAACTGAACCGCATTTGGTCCTTGAGAGACGACCTAGGAGTCACTTCCTAGTCTATACTGCATTCTCTTATGCACAACTTTTGTTGGGAGGTGCGACCCTCTCATCAAAATGGCGCCGTTGCCGGGGACCAACGGTTCAGTCTTAGGTCTTTTGTTGTGTTAGTATCTTTTGTTGTGGTAGTGTCTTTTGTTGTGTTAGTGTTGTGTTGTGTGATGTGTTTTAGGATGTTTAGTTAGTCATGTTTGGGTTTACTTCTTTTATCGATTTTTGTGTTTTTAGATTTTTATCTTTTTTTTGTATTTTGTGCATTTAGTTGTTGTTTCTGGAAGTTTCAAATTATGTAAATAATGGTTTTCCCCCATGTTATGTTTTTATATGTTTGGTTTAATCTTTCTTTGAAGTGGAAGTCCAGGTCTGAGACAGGTTTTGCACTACAATAGAGGAGATGACAGATTCTCAAGACTGGATATATGATCTGATCCAGAGTCTTCCCAAATTCCATGGGTTGGCACATGAAGATCCATACAGGCACCTCAAGGAGTTTTGTTTGGTGTGTTTGTCGATGAGGCCTCCTGGTGTTTCAAAGGAGACAGTGTTGATGAAAGTGTTTCCAATGTCCCTTCAAGGTGCAGCAAGAGACTGGTTCCTATATGATAACAGTTGAAAAACTGTTATTTCTATGATTAAAATTGACACTAAAAGCAACCATTTACACTTAGAAACTAGCTTGAAATCATGCTTTTCTTTATATTTTTTGGAAATAAGAGAGCTGGACAGGTTTATGCTTGATTTCAGTGTTTTTGTGCAGGTTTTAAGGTGAATTTGGTGAAAGAAGTGAAGAAAGAGAGAGTTGAAATCAGAAAAGCCAACAAAAAGTGCAAAAAGGAGAAGCCGAAGTCACCGCTCAGCGGCAGTTTACCGCTGAGCGGCACTCTGGAAGTCACGTGAGGTCCGCTGAGGGGCAAAATGGCCGCTGAGGGGAGAAAACAAGTCACGCACTCACCGTTGAGCGGTATTTTACCGCTGAGCGGCACTTTAATGGGCTTGGACTAGACTTTTTGTAATTTACGAATGATATATAAGCTTTAGGGTTTCCTAGGGTTAGGCATCTTTGGCAGAAACGAAGCAAACACTCTCTCTTCCACCCCTTGGGGTAGATTGGGAGATGGTGACAGCTCTCCTCTTCTCTTTCACGGGTTTTTCTATCTCTTTCATTCTTTCATTATTGTTCATCTAGGTTCACCATGAATATGGTGAACTAAACCTTGTATGTTTGTTGGGGAATCAATGTAATCTTGTGAAACTCTCATATATGGAATCTGTTTTTACATCTTTTAATTAAGACTTATGCTTTCTTTCATCATTAGTTAGGGTTTTTCCTCTTTGCTTAATGCTTGCATTGTTTAACTCATTCGATGCATGATTATTGGTTTTGTCGATACGGGCACGTACGGGGAAGTCTAGATCCGGGGAATTTCTCCCAATATGATATTGGTTGTCGTTAAGCTCCTGCACTTATGAACTGATCATTAGGAATGCTAGGAATTGTATGAACTCGTGATTAGGGAGAAGCCTTCTAGAAAGGTACTTTAGAGAGTGGCATTAACAATGATGATTTGAATGTTGAAGTCCTAAAATATATGAGAGTGGATAAGATGAAATTGATCCCCAACAACATATTCATACATTAATATCATTGAAAGTGTTTATCTTTTGCTTTTTGCCATTGATCAAAACTTCATGCATACATGTTTATTTTCTGTCTTGCATATTAAACTCCAAATATTTCGTCTGTAAGTCTTAGCTAATCAAGAAACCACATAACTAAACTAGGCCGTGAGTCCTTTGGGAAGAACGATACTTGGTTTTACCAAGTTTATTACTTGAACGATTCGGTCATACTTGCCGATTGAAAAACAAGTTTGTGACATCATAATTTGGTGTTCATAAATTTGTCCATCAAGTTTTTGGCGCCGTTGCCGGGGACTCGTGGTTTAACTGGTTAATTTGTGTGATTATTGATTATCTTCGACTTATTTTTTTTATTTTTAATTTAAATTTCGAATTTTTTTTATTTTATTTTATTTTTCTGTTTTCTGTTTTCTGTTTTTCTGTTTTCTATTTATTTGATTTGATTTTATTTTATTTTTTCTGTTTTCTGTTTTTATTTTCTGTTTTTTTTATTTTTCGGTTTTTATTTGATTTTATTTTATTTGATTAGATTAGATTTTATTTTATTTTATTTTATTTTCTGTTTGTATTTATTTATTTTCTGTTTTATTTTTCTGTTTTTATTTTTCTGTTTTTATTTTTCTGTTTTTATTTCCTATCTTCTTATCTTTTCAATTATATCCTTTGATTTTTATTTTTTTTTTCTCTATCTTTTTGTGCTAACAATTGTTTTTAGGGTTTTGTGCCTAATGTCTGCAGAATGCAATTTGGTCAAGAATTTAACTATATGGGCACTCAATTCCACCAAAGTAATCTCAACCACTGGTGGGAACCTCACTCAAGCATGGATCAAAGCCAATTTTGGCAAGCTGCTGGACAATTTGAGAACCAACCACAACAACAATGGCAGCAACAACCCTTTATATCAGGAAGTTTGGATAGGTTGGAGGACACCCTTCAACGATTTTTGAAAAATTCCGACTCTACTCAGAAAACCATTGAAGAATCATGTAAAAGAATGGAGATGCAACTTCGTTACATCAATCAGAGATTGAATGATGATGTTAATACTGAAGTTAACCTTAAGGAGGAAGGGCAAGTCATTATCACTGAAAGTGACAAGATTCTTGATGAGGAAAAATTAGAGGGAGATGAGGAAAGGGTAGAGAGAAAAGAGAAAGAAGAGTTGAGTGAGAAAGATAAAGATGAAGAAAAAGAAAAAGAAGTGGTTGAGAGAGAAGAGAGAAAGAAAATTTGTGTGAAAATAAAGAAGTTGAGGAGAAAAAGAAAAGGGAAGAAAAAAATAAAAGAAAAGAAAAAGAGAAAATTTAGGGAGAGAAAAAGGAAGAAAAAGAAGATGAGAGGAAAGAAGAAGGAATCATATGAAAAATCCCATCCTCATCTAAAGAAGAATCATAGGAAGGAAAAGAAATTCAAGTGCTTTATGGAAATCTTCAAGAAATTGGAGATTAAAGTTCCTATGATTGAGACATTGCAACAGGTTCCTGGTTTGATCAAATTTTTGAAGAAGTTCAGTAAAAAGAAGAAAAAGAAGAAGGAACTTGAGCTTGGGTCAAGCTAATGACGTTAAAAGAGCGCTTGCTGGGAGGCAACCCAGTTGATTTAAGAACTTTTGATTTTATTTTGGTTTTGTAATTTTTAATTTGTGGACATTATTTTTGTAATTATTTTGTTGGAAATAGCATCTACTGAAGGATGCTAGGTGGTTAAGTATCTACTGAAGGATACTAAGTTTGTAACACCTACTGATGGGTGTTGGTAAGAAAATTTTGCACCTACTGAAGGGTGTTGGTGGATTTTGGGTCAGGCTCGTGACGTTAAACAAGCGCTACCTGGGAGGCAACCCAGTTGATTGAATATTTTTGTTGATTTGTTTTAGTTAGGGTTTGCATAAGCATTTTGAACATTGAATTGCAGGGAGCCAGTGAGGGGCATGTCTAGGAGGCACGTAGGTTAAGAAAAGAAGGAGAAGAACACATCACGAAAGTGCCGCTGAGCGGTACTTTACCGCTGAGCGGTACTCTCGCAGATTGGGTTTTAGTTCCCCTTAGCGGGACCTGAGCCCATTAGGGTATTTTTAAACCCTAAGCTGCGTATTCTTTCATACTTTCAGATTTTTCTCTGCACAAACACTCCCACATACCTTCTCCAAGGTTTTCCACATCTTTTCACTCTTCCCTCTTAAGAAAATTTCTCTTCCACTCACTTTTTCACTAGTGTGCCATCAACGTTTGGGGTTGGAAGAGAGCATTCTAGCTTGGAAGCATTCTCATTGCATCTAGTATCTCCACCCAAGTAAGTAACATGCATTTTGTTCATTCTAGGATTTTTGATTTTGAATATGATTGTCAAAGCATGAAGATTTATGGGTTTTGATTTCTTTGCATGATTTGATGATATATTTAATGTTTGAACCGATTAAACTGCATGATTATGAACTGGAAAACTGAAAATTGCATTTGGGTGGAGTTAGGAAAGCTTTAAAACAGGTTTTTCAAAAATCTGCAGAGTTACCGCTGAGGGGTAAACTGCCGCTGAGCGGCACTCTGCCAGATTTGATTTTTCTGGTTTTTTGTGATATGGAATGTGGTACTGGTGGCGCTGAGGGGGAATTCTGGCCCTCAGCGGTGGTTTAGCTTCGAAAGGAGTTGTGTTCTGTGTTTTACTAATGATTAACATCATGTTCTGTGGTTTTGTTTGTGTTCTGAATGTAGGAATGGCATCCTCTTCAGGAAAAAGATTGAAAACCATGGCAACCAAGAGAAAGGAAAAGGAACCAGAGCAACCCCACTCTAGCAGGTTCCTCTCTAGGAAACATGAGAAGCACTTTAAAGTGGTTCAGGACAGGAGACTTCTGATGGAGAGAAAGGTTGGAATGATACCTAACCTTGCTCCTCAATTTGGAGAGCAAGTTTTAGGGAATGACTGGGGAAAGCTAGCCACTTATCCTGCACCTGCCAACATAGCTGTGGTTAAGGAATTTTACACCAATGCAAAGAAGATTGGTGATTATCCAGCTGAGAATTATTTGGGCTATGTCAGAGGCCATGCTATCTGGACACTGTGTGGGCTGGTGAGCAGTGCCAGTTTGCTCTTTGCATGGAGGAAGGTGCTGATTATGAGGATGTGGAGAGAGTACTGATGAGTCGATATTTTATTCACTTCACTTAGTTTATTGTACCGAATTTAATCGGGGAATTGTGCTTAATTGTCCGGTATTTTCCCGTTTTTGCTAATTGTGCTTAACTTGACCAAAAATTCTTATTTTGGTTAATTTGAATTATCTAAGCTAATTATTTGCATTATAAATTTCAGGAAAATTTTGGAAATATATTTTGGGACAGTTGAAGGGTTTTTGGCTTAAAAAAAATGAGGTACCATGCTGTCACGGATGAGGGGGATTTTGAGGTCCAGCAAGTGAAGGGGTTACGAAAAGAAGAAAAGCATTGCTGGACCCATTTTGGGTTTGAACGGAAGCGGTGCAAGAATGAGAAAAGAAGGAGGTGATATATTTTTTATTCATTTTGAAAAGCACATTCCATTTGGTGAGCTGCTGTTGTCACGTCCAAGCATAGGGATGTGGTCATTGATTTTGGGTGAAGAAAAATTCATTTAATTTGGCTTTTAGAATTGAAAGTGCTGATTTCATTTTGAGAAAGCAATGTTACGGGAAGCAAAGGAGAAAAAGGGAAGTGGTGTTACGGCCCACAATTGAAAGGGCAGCCCATGAGCATTAGTTTGTTACGGTGCTTCAAAAAGCAATGGGCTGGAGTGTCATAGCTTGGGCTGGAAGGAAGCAGGACACGCTGCTGTCTCACGTCCAAGTAATCACACGGTGCTGGAAGGAAAGAGAATGCCACGGCCCACAGAGGATGGGATTTGGAGCGTCCAGCAGTCCAGCACTTTGGTCCAGCAGCACATCCAGGGGTGCCAAAGAAGAAGCATTTTCACGCATCCAGCAAGAGCTTGGACGTGTTGGAACTGCCACCTAAGAAAAGAGAATTTGATTCTCAATTGAAAAAGAAGCAGCAGAAGCAGTTGCGGCACTCCATCACGTCAAGCAGCAACATGCTGGCAGCAGCGGGTGTGCACGAAGAAGCCACGGCCCAGCACACTCCACACACACATACATGGCAGCAGAGAGAAGCCTTCACGATCCAACAATGCACGGAGTTGAGGGAGTTCTCGGTCCAACTTGAAGCACAGCACATGGAAAAGAAGTGGCAAAGAGAAGAAACATCCAGCAGCAACACGGACGGCCCATGACAATTTTTACGAAGCACCCAGCAGAGAGAGGAGCGTTTTGGAGTTTAAGGGGGTGTGAAGTTTTGTTTTATCCGGGAGCTGGAAAGAGCGTAGAGGATGGTCCAGCCGCCACCCAAGTTAGAGGATTTTCTTTAGCTTAAAAAGAGGAGGACAGCCGCCACACTCTCATACTTTGTTTTCTTTTTCTCGGGCTTTTGAACACTTTCTCTTTGAATGGAATGAAATGCTGGAACGTTTTATTCTTGGAGTTTATCATTGAATGAAGCTTTGGTTTAGCACTTTGCATTATTGAAGTTTTATTTTATTCTAGCTCTCACTGTTTTTTTCCATTTGAACACTTGGAAGCAACAGTACGTTGGTGGAGGAAGTAGGTGGTGTGCGGAAACGTGGAGAAGGGAAGAAGCAACAACACATGATTTCAAATGGAGAGAAGAAATGAATTTACTTTCTTTTAAAAGCCACGGTCAAGCTACTTGATGAATTTTTGCTGGGAGAAGTGAGGCACGGTACCCCTTGCCACATATTATATTTTAGTATATTCACCCTTCATTTTGGAAAAAGGAGGCAATTGTTCAGGGAATGAAGAAGAAGTGCCTACGGCTGCAGCGTCCAGAGAATGGGTTTTCGTTCATATTTTTTTCATATTATATATATTAGAATATTGCTTTATTGTGATGATATTCATTCAAAACTGCTGCAATGTGCATTTCAAGTTTTGTTAGCTAAGTTATGATTTTTCATTTCCAACCACCGTGAAATTTCCAAGCTTTATTCCACTGTGCATTTAATTTTTTTAGCTCATCATTGCATTTTAATAGTTTTGGATTCCGTTTTCTTGTCTCTCTAATGCGTTTAAATTAGTTTTGGCTTAGGAATGTTTAATTTACTGTTATCATGTTGTCTGTTCTGTTCAGTTTATTTATCTTCTTGCATTTCCAATCTCCTCACTTATTTCAGAAACCGTTCGGTATTCACGTTTTTTTTAATTCATTTCACTGTTTTCAATTATGTTTGGTTGTATCTAATTTCCAGTCTTAATTTACATCATTTTCGAATCACAAAAACACTTTCAAAATCCCCCCCACTATGTGTTTGATCCGAGACTGAACCCAAATTGGTCCTTGAGAGACGACCTAGGAGTCACTTCCTAGTACTATACTGCATTAATTTTGCAAACAACTTTTGTTGGGAGGTGCGACCCTTTCATCAGTACTGTGTATACCTGGAGGACACTTCCAAAGGAATCGATTTGGCTCAGTGGTTAACATTAGGAGGACAGATTTGACTCCTCTTGCAAAGTATTGGATGGCGTTTTCTCATGCCAACATTCAGCCATGTTCACATGTGTCAGATATTACTCTCAGCAGGGCACTATTCATCTACTGTGCTATCAGAAACTTGAATGTTAATATTGGGCAGGTGATAGCTGATGAGATTAGTGTGTGCGCCAATACTTCAAACAACAAAGCACCACTGGGACATCCCTCTTTGATCACTCACCTTTGCAAGATAGCTGGGGTGGACACTTCTGCTCCACCATTTGAGAGGCCAAGAAAAGCTATTGATGAGGCTTATTACAGACAGTATTGTGGAGGTGAGGAAACAGCTCAGCTAGTTCCACCACGCCGTGCTCGTAGAGAGAGAGGGCCAACACAGAGCCAGACATCTGCTGAGACACATGAAGCAGAACCATTTCAGATGACGGACATGTATATGTCTCTTATAGGTGCTCAGGTGCAGTCCATTCACAGAGGGCAGGTGGCCACTGCTGAGATGATTGTGGGGATGTATGATACACCTCTAGCCCACAGGTGGACTATGGATGAATTCCATAATGTGGTAGCTTGGCCAGAGGAACCAGAGCATGGAGGAGGAGCTGGAGCAGCTGAAGCTTCAGTTAGAGAGATGGAAGAAGATGAAGCTGATGATGATGATGCATTTGAAGATGATGAAGATGAGGAAGAAGAGGAAGATATAGAGGACAGCTCAGACTGATGAGGAGCTTAGATAGCATTTACTGATAAATGCTATCATATGATTACGCTTTTGTGGTTTAAGTTTTCTGAACTTATTTGTTTTTGTTTTTAGATTAGGGTTTGATGTACTCTATTGAACACCTGGTTTGTTATGATGGTTTGCTATTAACTGTGATTGTGTGATAAGTAATGCTGAATGATGCTTATTGATTGATTGATGTTGAGATGATGTGCACATTAAAATGCTTATACAGGTGATTCACAAGCTTTGTAAACAAATGCATGATATTATGATTGTGATTGTGAAATTAAGCAGGATGTGTATGTCAAATGTGGATGAGCTTATATGTGAGGTTTTGAGCTCCAGAGTTTTTGGTATGATTGAATGCTATTACTTTGAAAGCATGAATGACTTTGCCCAGGTTTTCTATGATTGAATTAATTGCTTGTTTTGCATCATATGATCAAGGCCGTTTGTTGGAACCCTTTTTATTGGCCAAATTCATAAAGTTAGCCCACTAAAAGAGAACACTTTGTGTTCTATCCTTTGAACCCTTAGCCTTGAACATACACTGAAACCCTTGATTGAAAATCTTTACCTTGAGTTAAGTAGAAAATATTTTGTGGTATTATTAAATGTTCAAGTTTGACTTTGTTAGGAAAACATGAAAAAGGAAAAGCATTGAGCTAAGAGCTAAAAAGTAAGAATATGCAAAGAAAAAAGAAAAGAAAAGAAAAAGAAGCAAAGCTCAATGCAAATGCAAAGGCAAGTTGGAATGAATAAGAATAATTGTGTTGTTATGATTTTCTTAACTCAAGGATTTTGTGATCCAGAAAAACCAATTTTCTTGTTAGCCCAACCACAGTATAAGCCATTGAAAAGTCCTTGTGATGATGCATGTTTGTGAATGATTTTGATTATGGTAAAATGAAAGGCAAAGTTGATTCATGTGACATTGTGATAGTAGAGTGAATGAGTGATTACCTTTTATACACTTGTGTGTTGAGTGAAACACTTTACCTAGTGAGGAAATATTCCATTAGCACATGAACATTGATGGACAAATTTGTAAGCACCAAAATATGATGTCACAAACTTGTTTCACAATCGGCAAGTATGACCGAATCGTTCAAGTAATAAAACTTGGTAAGACCAAGTATCGTTCTTCCCAAAGGACTCACGGCCTAGTTTAGTTATGTGGTTTCTTGATTAACTAAGACTTACAAACGAAATATTTGAGTTTAAAATGCAAGACAGAAAATAAACATGTATGCATGAATTTTGATCAATGGCAAAGACAAAAGATAAACACTTTCAATGGAATATATGAATGAATATGTTGTTGGGGGTCAATTTCATCTCATCCACTCTCATATATTTTAGGAATTCAACATTCAAATCATCATTGTTAATGCCACTCTCTAATGTACCATTCTAGATGGCTTCTCCCTAATCAAATAGTTCATACAATTCCTAGCATTCCTAATGATTAGTTCATGAGTGCAGGAGCTTAAAGGCAACCAATAGAATATTGTCAGTATAATATTGGGAGAAATTCCCCGGATCTAGACTTCCCCGTACGTGTCCGTATCGACAAAACCAATAATCATGCATTAGAATGAGTTAAACAATGCAAGCATTGAGCAAAGAGGAAAAACCCTAACTAATGATGAAAGAAAGCATATGTCTTAATTCAAAGATGTACTCAACAGATTCCATATATGAGAGCTTCAAGAGATTACATTGATTCCCCAACAAACATACAAGGTTTAGTTCACCATATTCATGGTGAACCTAGATGAATAACAATGAAAGTATGAAAGAATAAACCCAATAAAGTGGAAGAGGTAGCCTGAGCATCCAAGATCCTCCTTCAAAGGGGTGAAAGAGAGAGTGTTTGCCTCGTTTCTGCCAAAGATACCTAACTATAGGACGTGCAAGCCCTTATATACTAATCTAGAGTTACAAAAGATTACAAAAGCCCAAGCCCAAAAAGTGCCGCTCAGCGCCATTTACCGCTCAGCGGTGGTTACGCGTCTTCTTTCTTCCCCTCAGCGGCCATTTGCCCCTCAGCGGTTCCAACGCCACCTCTTGAGTGCCGCTCAGCGGTAGTTTGCCGCTGAGCGGTGCCTTCGACTTCTCCTTTTTGCACTCTTTCTTGTCTTTTCTAATGTCCTCTCTCTTATTCTTCACTTCTTTCACCAAATTCACCTCAAAACCTGCACAAAAACACTTAAATCAAGCATAAACCTGTCCAACTCTCTTATTTCTGAAAATATAAACAAAAGGCATGATTTCAAGCTAGTTTCTAAGTCTAAAGGTTGCTTTTAGTATCAACTTTAAGCATGAAAATAACAGTTTTTCAACTGTTATCACAACCCCAAACTTAGAACTTTGCTTGTCCTCAAGCAAATAAAATGTAACTCCATCTCCAACCAATTCATATGATGGTTCACTCATTCAAAAATCCTCTCTTTCAAGATAAGTAATAACTTCACTCAAACTTAAGACCAAGAGTTCAATCAAGATGTGCACATGCTTTAGTGTTCACAAAGTCATTTAAATTCCAACAAATGCTATTTTTCATGAATGATCAATCAATTAAGCATGGATGTTCATGTGCTTATGGAATATTTCCTCACTAGGTAAAGTGTTTCACTCAACACACAAGTGTATAAGAGGTAAAGTGTTTCACTCATTCACTCCACTATCACAATGTCACATGAATCAACTTTGCCTTTCATTTAACCACAATCAAATACATTCACAAGCATGCATCATCACAAGGACTTTTCAATGGCTTATAATGTGGCTGGGCTAACAAGAAAATTGGTTTTTCTGGATCACAAAATCCTTGAGTTAAGAGAATCATAACAACACAATCTTCTTATTCATTCCCAACTTTCTTTTGCCTTTGCTTTTGCATTTGCATTGAGCTTTGCTTCTTTTTCTTTTCTTTTCTTTGCATATTCTTACTTTTTAGCTGTTAGCTCAATGCTTTTTCCTTTTTCATGTTTCCCCAATAACCCCAAACTTGAACATTTAACAATACCACACAAGATCTTCTACTTAACTCAAGGTAAAGATTTTCAATCAAGGGTGTTCAGTGTATATTTAAGGCTAAGGGTTCAAAGGATAGAACACAACGTGTTCTCTTTTAGAAGGCTAACTTTATGAATTTGGCCAATAAAAAGGGTTTCAAAAACACGGCCTTTGATCATATGATGCAAAACAAGCAATTGATTCAATCATAGAAAACCTGGGCAAAGTCATTCATGCTTTCAAAGTAATAGCATTCAACAATAACAACTCTGGAGCTCAAAACCTCACATATAAGCTCATTCACATTTGACATACACATCCTGCTTAATTTCACAATCACAATCATGATATCATGCATTTGTTCACAAAGCTTGTGAATCACCTGTATAAGCATTTAATGTGCACATCATCTCAACATCAATCAATCAATAAGCATCATCAAGCATTACTTATCACACAATCACAGTTAATAGCAAACCATCATAAGGAACCAGGTTTTCAATAGAGTACATCAAACCCTAATCTAAAAACAAAAACAAATAAGTTCAGAAAACTTAAACCACAAAAGCATAATCATATGATAGCATTCATCAGTAAATGCTATCTCAGCTCCTCATCAGTCCGAGCTCTCTGTATCTTCCTCTTCCTCTTCATCATCATCTTCATCAAATGCATCCTCCTCCTCAGCTTCATCTTCATCCATGTCTCGGGCTGAAGCTTCAGCTGCTTCAGCTCCTCCATGCCATGGTTCTTCTGGCCAAGCTACCACATTATGGAATTCATCCATAGTCCACCTGTGTGCTGGAGGGGTATCATACATCCCCACTATCATCTCAGCCGTGGCCACCTGGCCTCTGTGGATGGACTGCAACTGAGCACCTATAAGAGACATATACATGTCCCTCATCTGGAATGGTTCTGCCTCATGAGTATCAGCAGAAGTCCTGCTCTGTGCTGGCCTTCTCTCTCTACGAGCCTGGCGTGGTGGCACTGGCTGGGCTGCCTCCTCACCTCCACAGTACTGTCTGTAATAGGCCTCATCTATAGCTTTTCTTGGCCTCTCAAATGGTGGAACAGAAGTGTCCACCCCAGCTAGCTTGCAAAGGTGAGTGATCAAAGAAGGATGTCCCAGTGGTGCTTTGTTGTTTGAGGTGTTAGCACACACACTAATCTCATCAGCTATCACCTGCCCAATATTAACATTCAAGTTTCTGATAACACAGTAGATGAATAGTGCCCTGCTGAGAGTAATATCTGACACATGTGAACATGGCTGAATGTTGGCATGAGAAAACGCCATCCAATACTTTGCAAGAGGAGTCAAATCTGTCCTCCTAATGTTAACCACTGAGCCAGATCTATTCCTTTGGAAGTGTCCTCCAGGTATACACAATACTCTCTCCACATCCTCATAATCAGCACCTTCCTCCATGCTAAGAGCAAACTGGCATTGCTCACCAGCCCACACAGTATCCAGAAAGTTATTTATGGAGTCAGGATCATACCTGATAGCATGGCCTCGAACATAGCCCAAATAATTCTCAGCTGGATAATCACCAATCTTCTTTGCATTGGTGTAAAATTCTTTCACCACAGCTATGTTGGCAGGTGATGGATAAGTGGCTAGCTTCCCCCAATCATTCCCTAACACTTGCTCTCCAAATTGAGGAGCAAAGTTAGGTATCATTCCAACCTTTCTTTCCATTAGAAGTCTCCTGTCCTGAACCACCCTAAAGTGCTTCTCATGTTTCCTAGAGAGGAACCTGCCATTATGGGGCTGCTCTGGTTCCTTTTCCTTTCTCTTGGTTGCCATGGTTTTCAATCTCTTTCCTGAAGAGGATGCCATTCCTGCATTCAAACACAAATCCAAAATCACAGAACATGATGTTCATCATTAGTAAACTCAGAACACAACTCCTTTCGAAGCTAAACCACCGCTGAGGGCCAGAATTTCCCCTCAGCGCCACCAGTGCCACATTCAAACACGCAACAAACCAGAAAAAGCAAATCTGGCAGAGTGCCGCTCAGCGGTAAATGCCGCTCAGCGGTGATCTGCAGATTTTTGCAAATCTCTTTTTAAAACAGTCCTAACTCCACCCAAATGCAATTTTCAGTTTTCCAGTTCATAATCAAGCAGTTTAATCGGTTCAAACATCAAATATATCATCAAATCATGCATAGAAACTAAAACCCCTAAGTATTCATGCTTTGACAATCACATTCAAATTCAAGAACCCTAGAATGAACAAAATGCATTTTACTTACTTGGGTGGAGATGCTAGATGATATGAGAATGCTTCCAAACTAGAATGCTCTCTTCCAACCCCAAACTTTGATAGCACACTAGTGTAAAAGTGAGTGGAAGAGAAATTTTTTAAAGAGGGAAGAGTAAAAAGATGTGGAAAACCTAGGAGAAGAGGTGTGGAAGTGTTTATGCAGAGAAGAACTTGAAAGAGTGTAAAAACGCGCAGCTTAGGGTTTAAAAATACCCCAATGGGCTCGGGTTCCGCTAAGGGGAACTTAAGCCCATCTGCGTTAGTACCGCTCAGCGGTAAATGCCGCTCAGCGGCACTTTCGTGATGTGCCCTTCTCCTTCTTTTCTTGACCTACGTGCCTTCCTAGCATACCCCTCATAGGTTCCCTGCAATTCAATGTTAAAAATGCTTATGCAAACCTTAACTAAAATAGACAAACAGAAAACAATCAATCAACTGGGTTGCCTCCCAGGTAGCGCTTGTTTAACGTCACGAGCCTGACCCAAAATCCACCAACACCCATCAGTAGGTGTTTCAAACTTACCAGCACCCATCAGTAGGTGCAAAATCTTTTCACCAACACCCATCAGTAGGTGTTACAAACTTAGTATCCTTCAGTAGATACTTAATCACCTAACATCCTTCAGTAGATGCTAAATCACCTAGCATCCTTCAGTAGATGCTAGATCCAACAAAATAATGTCCAGAATAATGTTCACAAATTATAAATTACAAAACCAAATCAAAAGTTTGTAAATCCACTGGGTTGCCTCCCAGCAAGCGCTTCTTTAACGTCACTAGCTTGACCCAAGTAAAGCTCAAGTTCCTTCTTCTTTTTCTTCTTCTTCCTACTGAACTTCTTCAGAAATTTGATCAAACCAGGAACCTGTTGCAGTGTCTCAATCATAGGAACTTTAATCTCCAATTTCTTGAAGATTTCCATGAAGCACTTAAATTTCTTTTCCTTCCTATGATTCTTCTTTAGATGAGGATGTGATTTTTCATGTGATTTCTTCTTCTTTCCTCTCATCTTCTTTTTCTTCCTTTTTCTCTCCCTAAATTTTCTCTTTTTCTCTTCTTTTATTTTTTTCTTCCTTTCTCTTTTTCTCCTCAACTTCTTTATCTTCAAACAAATTTTCTTTCTCTCTTCTCTCTCAACCACTTCTTTCTCTTTTTCTTCATCTTTATTTTTCTCACTCAACTCTTCTTTCTCTTTTCTCTCTATCTTTTCCGCATCTCCCTCTATTTTTTTCTCATCAAGAATCTTGTCACTTTCAGTGACATTGGTTTGCCCTTCCTCCTTAAGGTTAACTTCAGTATTAACCTCATCATCCAATCTCTGACTAATGTAACGAAAGTGCATCTCCATCCTTTTACATGATTCTTCAATGCTTTTCTGAGTAGAGTCGGAACTTTTCAAAAATCGTTGAAGGGTGTCCTCCAAACTTTCTGATAGAGAGGATTTTTGCTGCCATTGTTGTTGTGGTTGGTTCTCAAATTGTCCAGCAGCTTGCCAAAATTGGCTTTGATCCATGCTTGAGTGAGGTTCCCACCATTGGTTGAGATTACTTTGGTAGAATTGAGTGCCCCTATAGTTAAACTCTTGACCAAATTGCATTCTGCAGACATTAGGCACAAAACCCTAAAAACAATTGTTAGCACAAAAAGATATAGAAGAAAATAAAGATTGAAAAGATATAAGAAGATAAAAGATTTAGAAGATAGAATCAAATAAAATAGAATAAAACCTAATCTAAAAAAATAAAATCTAATCTAAAAGATAAAATAAAATAAAATCTAACCTAACCTAAAAGATAGAATAAGAATAAAATAAAATCTAACCTAAAAAGATAAAAAGATAAAATCTAATAAAATAAAATAAAATCTAATCTAAAATAAAATCTAATCTAAAAAGATAAAATAAAATCAAATAACATACAAACTGAAAAATATAAACAGAAAAATAAAATAAAATTAAAAAAATTCGAAATTTAAAATAAAATAAAAAAAAAATAAGTCAAAGATAATCAATAATCACACAAATTAACCAGTTAAACCACGAATCCCCGGCAGCGGCACCAAAAACTTGATGGACAAATTTGTAAGCACCAAAATATGATGTCACAAACTTGTTTCACAATCGGCAAGTATGACCGAATCGTTCAAGTAATAAAACTTGGTAAGACCAAGTATCGTTCTTCCCAAAGGACTCACGGCCTAGTTTAGTTATGTGGTTTCTTGATTAACTAAGACTTACAAACGAAATATTTGAGTTTAAAATGCAAGACAGAAAATAAACATGTATGCATGAATTTTGATCAATGGCAAAGACAAAAGATAAACACTTTCAATGGAATATATGAATGAATATGTTGTTGGGGGTCAATTTCATCTCATCCACTCTCATATATTTTAGGAATTCAACATTCAAATCATCATTGTTAATGCCACTCTCTAATGTACCATTCTAGATGGCTTCTCCCTAATCAAATAGTTCATACAATTCCTAGCATTCCTAATGATTAGTTCATGAGTGCAGGAGCTTAAAGGCAACCAATAGAATATTGTTAGTATAATATTGGGAGAAATTCCCCGGATCTAGACTTCCCCGTACGTGTCCGTATCGACAAAACCAATAATCATGCATTAGAATGAGTTAAACAATGCAAGCATTGAGCAAAGAGGAAAAACCCTAACTAATGATGAAAGAAAGCATATGTCTTAATTCAAAGATGTACTCAACAGATTCCATATATGAGAGCTTCAAGAGATTACATTGATTCCCCAACAAACATACAAGGTTTAGTTCACCATATTCATGGTGAACCTAGATGAATAACAATGAAAGTATGAAAGAATAAACCCAATAAAGTGGAAGAGGTAGCCTGAGCATCCAAGATCCTCCTTCAAAGGGGTGAAAGAGAGAGTGTTTGCCTCGTTTCTGCCAAAGATACCTAACTATAGGACGTGCAAGCCCTTATATACTAATCTAGAGTTACAAAAGATTACAAAAGCCCAAGCCCAAAAAGTGCCGCTCAGCGCCATTTACCGCTCAGCGGTGGTTACGCGTCTTCTTTCTTCCCCTCAGCGGCCATTTGCCCCTCAGCGGTTCCAACGCCACCTCTTGAGTGCCGCTCAGCGGTAGTTTGCCGCTGAGCGGTGCCTTCGACTTCTCCTTTTTGCACTCTTTCTTGTCTTTTCTAATGTCCTCTCTCTTATTCTTCACTTCTTTCACCAAATTCACCTCAAAACCTGCACAAAAACACTTAAATCAAGCATAAACCTGTCCAACTCTCTTATTTCTGAAAATATAAACAAAAGGCATGATTTCAAGCTAGTTTCTAAGTCTAAAGGTTGCTTTTAGTATCAACTTTAAGCATGAAAATAACAGTTTTTCAACTGTTATCAAACATCCATGCTTAATTGATTGGTCATTCATGAAAAAGAGCATTTGTTGGGTATTAACTGACTTTGTGAAACACTAAAGCATGTGCACATCTTGATTGAACTCTTGGTCATAAGTTTGATTGAAGTTTTTACTTATCTAAAAAGAGGATTTTTGAATGAGTGAACCATCATATGAATTGGTTGAAGATTGAGTTATATCTTGTTTGCTTAAGGACAAGCAAAGTTCTAAGTTTGGGGTTGTGATAACAGTTGAAAAACTGTTATTTTCATGCTTAAAATTGACACAAAAAGCAACCTTTACACTTAGAAACTAGCTTGAAATCATGCTTTTATCCATATTTTCAGAAATAAGAGAGTTGGACAGGTTTATGCTTGATTTCAGTGTTTTTGTGCAGGTTTTAAGGTGAATTTAGTGAAAGAAGTGAAGAAGGAGAGAGATGGAATCAGAAAAGACATCAAAAAGTGCAAAAGGAGAAGCCGAAGTCACCGCTCAGCGGCAGTTTACCGCTGAGCGGCACTCAGGAAGTAACGGGAGGTCCGCTGAGGGGCAAAATGGCCGCTGAGGGGAAGAAACGACTCACGCACTTACCGCTGAGCTGTACTTTACCGCTGACCGGCACTTTTATGGGCTTGGACCTAATTTTCTGTAATTTACGAATAATATATAAGCTTTAGGGTTTCCTAGGGTTAGGTATCTTTGGCAAAGACGAAGCAAACACTCTCTCTTCCACCCCTTTGAAGGAGGATCTTGGATGCTCAGGCTACCTCTTCACCTTTCTAGGGTTTTATCTTTCGTTCTTTCATTGTTATTCATCTAGGTTCACCATGAATATGGTGAACTAAACTTTGTATGTTTGTTGGGGAATCAATGTAATCTTTTGAAGCTCTCATATATGGAATTTGTTTTTACATCTTTTATTTAAGACCTATGCTTTCTTTCATCATTAGTTAGGGTTTTTCCTCTGTGCTTAATGCTTGTGTTGTTTAACTCATTCGAAGCATGATTATTAGTTTTGTCGATACGGGCACGTACGGGGAAGTCTAGATCCGGAGAATCTCTCCCAATATTATATTGGTTGTCGTTAAGCTCCTGCACTTGATGAACTCATTATTAGGAATGCTAGGAATTGTATGAACTCGTAATTAGGGAGAAGCCTTCTTGAAAGGTACTTTAGAGAGTGGCATTAACACTGATGATTTGAATGTTGAATTCCTAAAATATATGAGAGTGGATAAGATGAAATTGAACCCCAACAACATATTCATACATATATTTCATTGAAAGTGTTTATCTTTTGCTTTTGTCATTGATCAAAACCTCATGCATACATGTTTATTTTCGTCTTTTGCATAGTATAATCCAAATATTTCGTCTTTAAGTCTTAGCTAATCAACAAACCACACAACTAAACTAGGCCGTGAGTCCTTTGGGAAGAACGATACTTGGTCTTACCAAGTTTATTACTTGAACGATTTGGTCATACTTGCCGATTGTAAAACAGGTTTGTGACATCATATTTTGGTGATCATAAATTTGTCCATTAGCCCCTGGTACCTTCCAACGGTGCATGCTTAGCATTTTTAGCGACTTTCTTGAGAGTTGCATAGAGGTGTTTATGGATGATTTCACTGTGTATGGATCCTCTTTTGATGCATGTTCAGACAGTCTGGAAAATGTTTTGAAAAGATGCATAGAAACAAACCTTGTTCTCAATTTTGAGAAATGTCACTTCATGGTTGGACAAGGTTTGGTTCTAGGGCATATCATTTCTGAAAAGGGAATAGAGGTAGACCCTGCTAAGATATCTGCGATTTCGCAGTTGCCTTACCCCTCTTGCGTGCGAGAGGTGCGATCTTTTCTTGGACATGCAGGTTTCTACAGGCGCTTCATCAGAGATTTCAGCAAGAAGGCGCTTCCCTTGTCCAAACTGCTGCAGAAAGATATTGACTTTTCTTTTGATGACAGATGCAAGCAGGCGTTTGATTGCCTGAAGGAAGCTTTGACCACCACCCCTATCATTCAGGCACCAGATTGGACAGCCCCTTTTAAGCTTATGTGTGATGCATCCAATTATGCATTGGGGGCTGTCTTGACACAAAAGATTGATAAGTTGCCTCGAGTGATCTACTACGCTTCCAGGACTTTGGATGCTGCCCAAGCGAACTACACCACCACTAAGAAAGACCTCTTAGCCATTGTGTTTGCTCTTGACAAATTTAGATCTTATTTGCTTGGTTCTCCTGTCACTGTTTTCACTGACCATGCAGCTCTAAAGTTTCTGTTGAAAAAGGCTAAGTCAAAGCCTAGATTGATCAGGTGAATGCTACTGCTCCAGGAGTTTGACTTGCACATTGAAGACCGGAGTGGTGCACAAAATTTGGTTGCAGACTACCTCAGCCGGATTGAAAAAGCTGGGAATGAAGCTGATGTGTTGCCCATCCAGGATGCCTTTCGTGATGAGAGTTTGTTGATGATTTCTTACTCGCACCCCACTCCTTGGTTTGCACACATTGTAAATTATTTGGTTGCTTCTGTTTTTCCTCCCTTAGCATCACGTGCTCAGATTGCTAAAATTAAGAGTGATGCTAAGTATTATGTTTGGGATGACCCATATCTGTGGAAGTTGTGCAGTGACCAGGTTACTAGGAGATGCATTCCGGACCATGAGATTGACTTGGTCCTGCAGTTTTGTCATGCCTCCTCACCTGGTGGTCATTTGGGGATACAGAGAACAGCTCGCAGGGTGCTTGACTGTGGTTTTTATTGGCCTTCCATCTTCAAAGATGCGGAGAAGATTTGCAGCACTTGTGAGCCTTGTCAGAGAGCAGGAGGATCAATTTCACAGAGACAAGAGATGCCTCAACAACCTATGTTGTTTTGTGAGGTGTTTGATGTATGGGGTATAGATATTTCATGGGTCCTTTTCCTGTTTCTTTTGGTTTCTCTTATATTCTCCTTGTTGTGGATTATGTTTCAAAATGGGTGGAAGCTAGAGCCACCTGGACTAATGATGCTCGGGTTGTTGTAGATTTTGTTAGATCTCACCTCTTTTGCAGGTTTGGAGTGCCTAGAGCAATTGTTAGTGATCAAGGAACCCATTTTTGCAACAGATCCATGCAAGCTTTGCTCAAGAAATATGGGGTGACGCACAGAATTTCTACACCTTACCACCCCCAAACAAATGGGCAGGCTGAGATCTCCAACAGGGAGATTAAGAGGATTTTGGAGAAGATTGTCCAGCCCAACAGGAAAGATTGGAGCAATAGGTTGGACGATGCTCTTTGGGCCCACAGGACAGCCTACAAAGCACCAATAGGGATGTCTCCCTACCGGGTTGTCTTCGGAAAAGCATGTCACCTACCGGTCGAGATTGAGCATCGGGCATATTGGGCTGTGAAGATTTGCAACTTCTCCATGGACCAAGCTGGAGAGGAAAGAAAGTTGCAATTAAATGAATTGGATGAGATCCGATTGGAGGCCTATGAGAACTCGAAGTTCTACAAGGAAAGGACAAAGAAATTCCATGATAGTTCTATTGTTAGAAAGGACTTCGAGGTTGGCCAACAGGTTTTGTTGTATAACTCTAGACTCGGCCTCATGGGTGGTAAGTTGAGATCAAAATGGACTAGACCTTTTGTTGTGACTAATGTTTATCCTTATGGTGCAGTAGAGATCCAAGGTCCATCTACAGCTAAAAGCTTCAAGGTGAACGGGCATAGACTGAAGCCTTTCCTCAACAACCCCTCTTTATTGGATGTAGTGGTGGAGGAGACGTCTTTGGTCCACCCCACCTATCCTCCCATCTGACTCAGGGAGTTTCTTTTCTCCTTCCTTCCTCACTTTTATTGCACTTTGTCGATATCTGATGACTGTTGTGATTGTTTGATCTGCTGATTGTGACACATTGAGGACATTGTGTCGTTTAAGTGTGGTCTATTAGGGGAGGTTGTTTCTTTGTTCATGTTTCGGTTTTTATGTAGTTGTTGTGTCTTGTGTACAGTTTTGCATGCTTTTCATGAATTCTGGATTGTGGTTAGGTTGTCAGTTTTCCTTCACTTCATTGATACTCTGAGATGTTGGATTCCTTGCTTTTCTTTGCTTGGAAGATGATCATGATGTTTGAGAGTTGAATTGATTGTGACACAAATGCCCTGTGTGAGAATTTGAGCCACTTTATGTTCTTTCTTGTGTGTGATATGTCTCTTGATTGCTTGCACATATGTCTTGAATTGACTCTTGTTGATAATTCTTGATTGATATGCATGTTTGGAAGTGATAAAGGCAATTTTGTTCTTGAGCCTCTCTAGCCAAATAAGCTTACCTTGTTCTAATCCTTTGATAACCCCTTTTGAGCCTATACTTTCCTCATTTCTTTGTTTTCAAGCTCATACACTAGCCCTAAGTGAAAAACCATGATTACCTTAACCTTAGGGAATTTTGGAGCTTTGGAAGTGTCTTGGGAACAAGTGTGGTCTCCCTAGGGATTCTGATGAATTGGCTAGTTGGTTCCTCTTCTTGTTTTGTTTTTAGAAATATGATTTATATCTTGTCTCTTATAGTTGTGTGCTAAAGAGAGAAAAGAAAAGAGATAGGATGAAAAAAAAAAGTGCAAAAAAATGAGAAAAATAAAAAAAAATTGTGAATAATGGAGTCAAGAAGAGGATTGAATTAGAGGTTTTGGGTGTAGTTGATTGTGTTTTCACCTGTTCCCCATTGCTCCTCTATTCTTTTTGGTCTGTAGCTTCTCATCCATATTTATCCTCCCTTATCCTTGGCCCCATTTCAACCATGAAAAGACCTTTTGATTTGAACATGCGTATGTGCTTGAGTGTTGATATTAGAGGCTTGCCAAGTCTATTTGTGATTGCTTTCTTGAGTGCATTGAGTGACATTGATTTACCTTAAGCACTTGAGAGAAACACTGATTGTGTGCATCTGTGAGGCTTTGTTGCTTTTGATTCATCTCTTGAACTGATTGAATGTTTTCCTTGTACTGAACTGTTTGGATGATTCTTTGAGTATTTGCTTTCATTGACTCTGTGTGGGATTCTGCCTATACCTTTTACCGTCCAGATTTTGTGAGAATTGTGCAACTGTGTTTCTGTTTTGGAGTCTTTGTTGTCTGTCTGTCGAGTCTGTGTCAGCTCCCTGATGTTTGAGTAGTTCCCTGGTTTTCGTTTTGGTTTTGCCCAGGAGTGCAAAAGACTAAGTGTGGTTTATTTTGATGAGTCGTTATTTCTTGAATTATATTTAGTTTATTGCACTTAAATAAACCAGGGAATTGTGTTTAATTGTTTGTTATTTCCCCGTTTTCCGAATTGTGCTTAATTTGGGCGGAAATTTGTAATTGCGCTAATTTGGATTTTCTGAGCTGATTAAGTGCATTTTTGAAGTGCAGGAAAATTTCGGAAATACATTTTGGGACATCAGGAAGAATGCCAAATAAATTCAAGACTCTCCACACAGACATTTTAGAATTAATTAAATTGTAATTCAGTAGTTTAGAATTTCTGTATCAATTTTTATATTTTGGGACAATTTTTGGTAAAGTAGACTAGACCCAAAATGTGAAGGTAAATGACTTGGCACCTTAGGGCTTTTTGTGTGGACCCCACCCTTATTAAAAGGTGACCCACAGCCCTTAGGGCAGCCGCCACTTGCCACTCTCTCCCTGTCTCTCGGTCTAGGCTTTTGGTTTTGAGGCTTTTGTGTTTTGGCGGAGAACGATATTCTTGAACGATGAATGAAGAACACACTTTCACTTTTTCTATTTCGTTTTTGCAAGCGCTGGATTCATGAGCAATACTTGTTTAATTTTCATTATGAAAGGTGCTGATTTATCTTGGTTGGAGAGAACGTAAATTCCATTTTTGACTGCACACGCGTAGTATTCTTGAACGAGGGGTCATTTTCAGCAGCTAGCTTTGATTTAAGCTTGGTGCATTCACGGTTTTTATGCACTGTTGCTTGATGCTGTCACGGCAGGGAGAAGTCACATTCAGCTTGGTGAATGAACGGTGAAAAGTGAAAAGTATTTGTAATGGTGTGTAGAATGTTGGAACGCTGTCACGGCTTGGCTGTGAGAAATCATTTTTTTTATGGATGTTGGAACAGCCACCGAGAGGGAGCTGGAGCAAGGATGAGGTGCATACGGAACATCCTGGATAGAAGAGGAAACGTGATTGATTTTTGAAGGCAAGAAGAGTGTTGTCATGGCCTGCTTGCACACGGAGGAACATTTCATTTTAGATGGATGAAGGGCTGGTTATGTGAAAGAGTGGGGGCAGCCGTCAACCATGTTTTACTGGGATTACAGTGCATGGTGATTGAAGGAAACTTTCATTTTGTTTTTTTTAAGAGAATGAAGCGGTAATGTGTTGGAGCAGCCACCGAAAAGAGAAGATGAATTTATCCTTAGATAGAAGATTGGAAGCACGGTGATTTAAATTGAAGTGTGTGCACATGAAAAATGAGTGGTGAGCATTGCTACAGCTTTGAGAATGAAAATGTTGATTTGATGGGAGTAGGTTCTGTGCACGGGGAGGTGGATAAAGGCAAGGAAGTAAATGATTTTGGCAAGGAAGTTGATTTGATTTGAAGTTAATTTTTTTTTAGTAACTGAATGAAGAGGGTGCAGAGGGAAATTTTAAACTGGGAAAAGAAGTGAAGTACGTTGGAGGAGATGTGGTGTCACGTTCACGGGTTGCATCCATATTTCTTCTTGCATTTAGATTCATTGTTTTAATGTTTACCTTACAATATTGCATTTAATGTCTTAGCTTAAGTGTTGCATTTCTATAACTTGAATTGTGTTTGAGTATTTATTTATTGTATTGTTTTCTTCAAATGTTTTCATGCACTTTAATCCTTTCAATTATATTCGGTTGAGTTTTATTTAATTTCAGTTTAATTTAATTTTACCACATCAAAGTAAAAATCTTTCACCAACCCCCCCCCCACTACGTGTTTAGATCTGAGACTGAACCCAATTTGTGAGAGGTGCGACCCTCTCATCATCCGCTCATCAAAAAGAATTCAGTCAAGATGCACACATGCTTTGGTGTTCACATAATCACATATTATCCAACAAATGTTATTCTCATGAATGATCAATCAACTAAGCATATATGTAATTATGTGCTCATGGAATTTTTCCTCACCAAGGAAAGTGTTTCACTCAAACACACAAGTGTATAAGAGGTCACTCCTTCACTCTACTATCACAATGTTACATGAATTAACTTTTCCTTTCATTTAACCACAATCAAACACATTCACAAGCAAGTATCATCATAAGGACTTTTCTATGGCTTATAATGCGGCCGGGCTAACAAGAAAATTGGTTTTTCTGGATCACAAAATCCTTGAGTTAAGTGAATCATCAACACACAACCATTCTTCCTTCTTCCCAACTTTCTTTTGCATTTCATCAAAGCCATGAGTGGGCGTCTTTCTCAACAAGCTCTTGTACCTATCCTAGCCATGACCTAGCGTCTCCTCCATGCCTTGTCTAAAAGAAGAAATTTCTTGTTTCCCTTTGTTGATTTTAGATTGTGGGAATTATTTTTTTAGGAACTTTGAAACCACGGCTTCCCATTCAACAAAGCTACCTTCCAGAAAAGAATTCAACCATAACTTAGCATTTCCTCCCAATGAGAAAGGAAACAAACTATGCTTTATCGCTTCAATCTGGCACACCATTGATCTTTACAGTGTTGCAAATCTCGTTGAATGTGGTGAGATGCTCATATGGACTTTCATGTGATAGCCCATTAAATTGGTTGCTCTTTACCAATTGTATCAACGCCAGTTTCACCTCCATGTTTGCAGCATTGACCCTTGGCCTAGCAATGCTATTAAAGTGATGAGGGCCAACAACATTGGTGTAATCTGCCAGAGTACGTTTAACATTGCTCTCTTCGGCCATCTCTTCAGTGCTCTGGTTAGATCTTTGTGGTGAGGGTTGCAGAAGTGTTTCCGGAGAAGGAAATAATTCTCTAGAAGTTTGAATCCTCCTTCTCCTTCTACTTTCGTCCAATCCTTCAAGAAGAGTTTCCGAAGTTTTCTTGCTCCTTGTCCTAATTGTATCCTGCATACACAAGAACACAAAACCCTAGAAACAATTGTTAGCACAAAAAGATAGAAAAAATAACTAGAAAGATAAACAAAAAGATAAAACAAAAAGATAAAAAGATAAAAAAAATCAAGTCAAAGCTAATCAATAATGACACAAATAGAATAGTATAACCACGAGTCTCCAACAACGGTGATAACAATTGAAAAAATGGTATTTTTATACTTAAAATTGACTTCAATTACAACCTTTATGACTTAGAAATTAGCTTGAACTCATGATTTTGTTGAATTGTTGGAAATAAGATAGTTGGACAGGTTTTATGCTTAATTTCCTTGTTTTTGCAGGTTTAAAGATGAAATTAATGAAAAAAGTGAAGTAGGAAAGAGATGGAGACAGAAAAGAACACAAAAAGTGCAAAAGAAGAGAATCAGCAAGTACCGCTCAGCGCCAACTACCGTTGAGCGGCACTTTTCAGTACCCGTTGGCACCGCTGTGGGGAAAACTGGCGTTGAGGGGAAGAAGTGAAACGCGCTACTACCGCTAAGCAGTATTTATCGCTGAGCGGTTTTATGTATTATTTAGAATAATATATAAGCTTTAGGACGTCCTAGGATTTGAATCTTTGGCTGGGACGAAGCAGAAACACACTTTTCACCCCTTGGGGGTAGAATTGGAGATGGTGACGACTCTCCTCTTCTCTTTCTCGGGTTTTCCTATCTCTTCCATTCTTTCATTCCATTGTTCATCTAGTTCTTCAATGACGATGGAGAACTAAACTTTTATTGTTGTTGGGGAATTCAATGTAAATCCTTTGAAACTCTCTTGTATGGAATTTGTTCTTCAAGATCTTTTATAAGATACATGCTTTCTTTCATTAATAGTTAGGGTTTTTCCTCTTTGCTCAAAGCATGCATTGTTTAACTCATTCGACGTCATGATTATTGGTTTTGTCGATATCGACACATACGGGGAAATCTAGATCTGGGGAATCTCTCCCAATAGTATATTACAAACCTAGACACAGGAGTATGATGGTTGGTTTCCTTTAAGCTTCTGTGCTTCATAATTAATTATTAGGGATGCTAGGAATTGTATGAAATCATAATTAAGGATAGGCTTTCTTCGCCGAGACATCGGGTCTAAAGTAATTTAGAAAGTGGCATTAACATTAATGAAAAGAATGATGAATTCCTAAATACAAGAGAGTGGATAGGATGAAATTGATAAACCCCAACAACATATTCATTCATATAATTCAAATCACGTGTTTTGTTTCTTCTGGCCCATTGATCAATACATGCATACATAATTACTTTTCAGTCTTTTGCATTTGAAACTTACAACAATTTATTCACAAGTCTTAATTAATTAACAAAATCACATAACTGTCTAGGTCGTGAGTCCTTTGGGAGAACGATACTTGGTCTTACCAGGTTTATTACTTGATACGATTCGGTTACACTTGTCGAGGGTTAACAAGTTGTTAACCCTCGGCAAGTGTAACCGAATCGTACCAATTAATAATAAAATTGTAAGACCAAGTATCGTTTCCCAAAGGAATCATTGCGTAAACAATTATGTGATTTGGTGATTAAATTAGACTTGTGAACGAATTCTTGTAGGTTTAAATGCAAATACTGGAAATTAAATATGAGTGCATGTATTGATCAATTGGATCAAAAGAAGCAAAAGTGATTGATGTAAATTATGGAATGATGATGTTGTTGGGGTTTCCGATTCATCCTATCCACTCTCATGTATTCAAGAATTCATCATTCTTCATTAATGTTAATGCCACTTTCTACTTTACCTTAAACTCGATGTCTCGGTGAAGAAAGCCTACTCCTAATCACTAGTTTACACTGTCTTGTCTCCCTAGCAATTTTTCATGCATTACATTCGCACAGAAGCTTAAAGGCAACGAATCCTCCTATCCCTATGTCTAGGCAATGTTACTATTGGGAGAATTTCTTCAGTTCTAGATTTATCTATATGTGTCCATACAAATAACATCAATGATCATGCAATTGAATGAGTTAAACAAAGCATGCATAGGGTATAGAAGAAAAACCCTAACAATTAATGAAACAAAGCATATAGATTAAAGAACCAATTCAATACATGAGAGTTTCAAAGGATTACAACAGTTCCCAAACAACAATGAAGGTTTAGTTCACCATAGACATGGTGAAACTAGATGAAAAATAATGAAAGAATGAAAGATAGAACCCTAGAATTTGAAGAGCAGAGCTTGAGCATCCAAAATCCTCCTCCAAAGGGTGAAGAAAGTGTGATTTTGCTTAGATCTGGCCAAAGATACAATCCCTAGGACGTGCAAGTCCTTAAATAGAACATAAAAATCACAGCAAACAGGTCCAAGCCCATAAAAATAACGGAAAACAGGTCCAAGCCCATAAAAATAACGGAAAACAGGTCCAAGCCAACGTCGTCGACGCTCAGCGGCACTTTTGGCGCTCAGCGGTAGTTGCGGCACTCAAATGACGCATGACCGTTCGGTTTCACTTTTGAGCGATTGGTCTTACACTGTTGACCGTTCGGCATGACTTCTACCACTTCATTCAACTTCTCTTCTCACAAACCATTCGATTTGCCTATGTTTTTCTACAGCCATTTGGTCCTCAGTTACACTGTTCGACAGTTGTGTTTCTTGCTCACACCGTTCGGCCTAGTTCCACCACCTTCACACTGTTCGGTCTCTGTTATGAATCATTTGGTCTCTGTTATGAAACGTTCGGTCTCTGCCTTCTCCTCTATCTGACCGTTCGGTTAGTCTCAGTAACTGTTCGGTCTAGGTTCTTAACCGTTCGGTTTGGATTCTCCTGCATCCTACCGTTCGGTCTGGTACTATTTCTATCTTTTCTGGGTTCCAACTCCTTGCTGCTGATAACAGTTGAAAAAGTGTTATTTTTATACTTAAAATTGACCTTAAAGACAACCTTTATGACTTAGAAACTAGCTTGGAATCATGGTTTTGTTTATGTTTTTGAAATAAGAGAGTTGGATGGGTTTTATGCTTGGCTTTCCTTGTTTTTGCAGGTTTTAAGATGAATTGGATGAAAGAAGTGAAGTACGAAGAAGTTGGAATCAGAAAAGGAAGTGAAAAGTGCACAAAAAGAGAAGACACGAGTATCGCTCAGCGGAAATTACCGCTCAACGGAAATTACCGCTCAACGGAAATTACCGCTCAGCGGAAATTACCGTTGAGCGGTGTTCTTGAGGTCTCGTAGTCACCGCTGAGGGGCAGAAATGCAGCTGAGCGTCAACTGAGGAATCGCACTTACTGATGCGGCTGTCACGGCCCATACAAATTTGATGTGCAATAAAGAATGCAGTATAACTAGGAAGTGACTCCTAGGTCATCTCTCAAGGACCAAATGTGGTTCGAGTCTTAGGACCAACACGTAGTGGGGGGGTTTTGAAAATGTTTTTGCAAGGAAAATAAATGGAACTTAAGGCATGAAATTAAACATAAGTAAATAGAACTGAAAGCATGAAGATAAATGTGGAAAACAGTAAAGACCGAACGGTCCTATAGAAGACCTAACGGTTCTACAGTAGAGACCGAACGGTCTCTAAAGGAAACGGAAATGAAGGCAGTAGAAACCAAAAATCGAACGGTAAATGCATAGTACAGGAAAGGTCGAACGGTGTTAAGTGACTGAACGGTATCAAGACAACAGGCAATGGAAAACTAAATAGGAAACAGATGAAGACAATCCGAACGGTCTCTAACAGTGACACGTGTTAGAGACCAAAAGGTATCAATAAAAATCGAACGGTGTGCAGTAAAAGCAGAACAGTGAACGTGTAGAATCGAAAATCAGCAGAATGAAGTTGCAGAAAGAAAACGCTGGAACAGTAAACGCTTTGGCAGAAACGAAATTGCAGTGAAATAAAATGCACCAAACAAACTCAAAGATAAAACTCAAATCTAGAAACGCAAATGATAACAAAGTGAACAGTAAAAACATCAATGCAAAACGAAACATAGCATGAATAATGCAAAGAAACAATGAACAGTAAAATGAAACTGAGAAATGGACGCAATAATTTCAAATCTTAAATTGCACCGTAAACAAGATTCAATACATGGAAATGCAAAAGAAAAAAAAACTAAACCTCCCCAAAGGGGGAGAAGGAAGAAAATGCTCCCCAAGAACAGGTACGTAGTGGTGGCTGGGAGACTTTTTTTTTAAAGTGAAGGTGATTTTGGGGTATATAGACCCCAAAAGAAAAAATTGCCCTTCCAATGGGCTTGTCCTAAAAAAATGACCTAAAATTTGGGCCCCAAGGTCCTGAGCTTGACCCAATAATTTACATTCTAACACTGAAGTGGCCACCCTCTTGAATTCCCAAAATGTGCTTCCAATACTGCTGCTGCTGAGTTCTCTGGTCATCTCATATGATTGTTCGGTCATTAAAGGCTCCCACCGTTCGGTCAACAATGGTCTGCAGGCTCGGGAGATGGTGTGCAGTGCAATCTTTACAAGATCGTTCGGTCAAGAGCAATTGTTGAGACCGTTCGGTTCTCTGGAGCTCGTCCATTCATTGCAGGTTCTCAACATATCGTTCGGTCACTACAAAACCATTCCCGTGCTCGGCCATTATGTTGAACAGTGCTCACCTGTAGCTGACCATTCGGTTCAGGGAAACCCATGCACTAAGGCTATTCCGTACGGTTCAATCAGTTGAGCTAGGTTTCCACAGACCATTCGGCCAATCCTTCAGCAAACTGATCGGTAGTGTAGTGCTCGGCCATTCATTACAGGTTCTCAACATACCGTTCGATCATGTCTTCAGTAGATCGTTCGGTCAATGCTTCACAAACCGTTCCGTCAAGCCATTCTAAGTTCTGCCACTCAGTAGAGGCTTCCGTAGACTGTTCCATGCTCGGCGATCCAGTGCAGGCTTACAACAGGCCGTTCGATCAAAGCTTCCAGGACCGTTCGGTATTCATTCCTTTAGAAGACCGTTCGATCAAGGCTTTAGCAGACTGTTCGGTCATCTTCAGCAGATCCTTTCTCAACCTTTCAACCGTGATTGTCCTGCACAAAATGATTGAAATAATTAAGCCCAAATAATTCAAATTAAATAAAATAAGAATTAGTCTTGAAATTGAGCCAAAATAATGAAAATGCAAGAATAATTGATAATTAAGCACAATTCACTAACAAAATATGGTGCTGGAAGCTAAGTGTATAGTGAAAAATGGTGACTCATCACTTACCGATGAGCGCCATTTTTATGGGCCTTGGGCCACTTTTTTGTAATTTTTAGAATACTATTTAAGGTTTTAGTCGACCTAGGTAGTCATCTTTGGCTGGAACGAAGCAAAATACACTTTCTTCACCCCTTGGAGGAGGATTTTGGATGCTCAAGCTCCACTCTTCAAATTCTAGGGTTTTATCTTTCATTCTTCCATTGTTTTACATCTAGTTTCACCATGATTATGGTGAACTAAACCTTCATTGTTGTTGGGGAACCATTGTAATCCTTTGAAGCTCTCATGTATTGAATTGATTCTTTATAATATATGCTTTCTTTCATTAATTGTTAGGGTTTTTCTTCTGTACTTTATGCATGCTTTGTTTAACTCATTCTATTGCATGATCATTGATTTTGTCGATATGGACACATACCGAGAAATTTATACATGAAGAAATTCTTCCAATAGTAGTATAAACCTAGACATAGGAATATGATGGTTGGTTGCCTTTAAGCTTCTGTGTAAAATAATGCATGAATAATTGCTAGGGAGATAAGACATTGTAAACTAGTGATTATGAGTAGGCTTTCTTCACCAAGACATTGGGTTTAAGGTAATTTAGAAAGTGGCATTAACATTAATGAAGAAAGATGAACTCTTGAATACATAAGAGTAAATAGGATGAATTGGTAAACCCCAACAACATAATCATTCATATTATCCATCAACTGTTTTTGCATTGTTCTAGTCCATTGATCAAAATCTTGCATTCATGTTTATTTTTGCATAGTTCAACAACAATATTTTCGGTTACAAGTCTAAGATAATGAACAAATCACATAACTGTTTAGGCCGTGAGTCCTTTGGGAAACGATACTTGGTCTTACCAATTTTATCACTTGATACGATTTGGTTACACTTGTCGCGGGTTAACAAGTTTTTGGTGCCGCTGCCGGGGACTCGTGGTTTAACTATTCTGGTTGTGTGATTATTGATTAACTTTGACTTGAATTTTTATTTTTCTATCTTTTTGTTTTTTTATATTTATCTTTTGATCTTTTTTGTATTTATTTCTATCTTATTATCTTTTCAATTCTATTTTTATCTTTCTAATCTATCTTTTCTATCTTTTTGTGCTAACAATTGTTTCTAGGAACTTGTTTTCTTGTGTATGCAGGATACAGTTCGAAGTAGGAGCAAAATCACTTTGGAACATCTTCTTGAAGGCTTGGACGAAAGTAGAAGAAGGAGGAGAGTTCGAACTTCAAAAGAATTATTCCCTCCTCCGAAGATACTTTTACAACTAATGATAAATTTATGAACACCGAAAAACGGCGCCAAAAACTTGTTTAACCCTCGGCAAGTGTGACCGAATCGTATCAAGTAATAAACTCAGTAAGACCAAGTATCGTTCTCCCAAAGGATCATGGCCTAGTTAGTTATATGATTTCTTGATTATTTAAGACTTGTGAACAAATTGTTATAAGTTTCAAATGCAAAAGACAAAAAGTAAACATGTATGCATATGATGATCAATGGGAAAGAAGAACACAAACACTGAACGAATTATATGGATGAGTATGTTGTTGGGGTAATCAATTTCATCTTATCCACTTTCATATAGTTTAGGAATTCATCATTCTTTTCATCAATGTTAATGACACTCTCTAAATTACCTTGCGAAGAAAGCCTATCCTTAATTACGAGTTCATACAATTCCTAGCATTCCTAATAATTAATTCTGAAGCATAGAAGCTTAAAGGAAACCAACCCTCATATCCCTATGTCTAGGCAATATGCTATTGGGAGAATTTCCCCAGATCTAGATTTCCTCGTATGTGTCCAGATCGACAAAATCAATAATCATGACATCGAATGAGTTAAACAATGCATGCTTTGAGCAAAGAGGAAAAACCCTAACTATTAATGAAAGAAAGCATGTATCTCAAATAAGATGTTTAAACACAAATTCCATATATGAGAGCTTCAAAACATTACATTGATTCCCCAACAACAAGAAGAGTTTAGTTCACCATATTCATGGTGAAACTAGATGAACAATAATGAAATAGTGAAAGATATAACCCAAGAAAGTTGAGTAGGTAGCCTTAGCATCCAAGATCTTCCTCCAAGGGGTGGAAAGGTGTGTGTTTGCTTCGTACTCTGCCAAAGATACAAACCCTAGGAAGTCCTAAAGCTTATATATTATTCGAAATATTATAGAAAAGTGGGCCTAAGCCCAAAATAATGCCGCTCAGCGGTAAACTACCGCTCAGCGGTAAGTGCGTGTGTTGAATTCTTCCCCTCAGCTGCACTTTCACCCCTCAGCGGTGCCAACGGATGTTCATTAGTGCCGCTCAGCGGTAAACTAGCACTGAGCGGTACTTGCAGCTTCTCTTCTTTTGCATTTTTTTTTAGTTCTTTTCTGATTCCATCTCTATCCTTCTTCACTTCTTTCATCAAATTCACCTTAAAACCTGCATAAAACACTGAAATCAAGCATAAACCTGTCCAGCTCTCTTATTTCCAAAAATATGAACAAAAGCATGATTCCAAGATAGTTTCTGAGTGTTAAAGGTTGCTTTTAGTATCAATTTTAAGCATGAAAATAACAGTTTTTCAACTGTTATCAGCCAGATTCTAAGCCACGTCTGATTATATGGGTACTGCTGTTGCAAGAATTTTATGTTGAAATTTGTGATAAGAAGGGGAGTGAGAATCTTGTTGCTGATCATTTATCTCGGTTGGTTAACACTGAGGTTACTAACAAGGAAGCAGAAATTTGGGAGTCTTTTTCAGATGAAACACTCATGTACATTCAAAAGAGGTCGTGGTTTATTGATATGGCCAA